>NC_062240.1:4064781-4376302 GCF_905475465.1 Pieris napi | reverse complement strand
AAAATACTATTTGTACTTTTTGCGTTTTCACTTTGATGTTTGTCATTTTGAAACTAATTATTTTTTAATTAAAATTTTTTTACATAACAATTTAAATAAAACACTAATAATAGATTTCAAATTCAAATTCAAAGTCATTTATTCATTTAGGTAACACAATGAACACTTATGAACGTCAATAATGAACTACATATACTTCTAATTTTACATTTACTGCCAGTTCTCAAATCAAGGGCGTAGAACGGACGAAAAGAAGTGGCAATAAACTTTCCGCCACTCTTTTTAATCGCCAAGTTTTTTGTTTTACAAAATCTTTGTAAGGAGCTGAAACCATTACATCATGTTCCAAATGACATCTAAGTAATTAATAGTTAATCAATAATAAAAAAAAAAAAACAAAGATTTGTCCTCTATCAGCAGTAGGCATGGTGAAATAGGATCACGCACTTACATTCTCGTGGAACCAACACGCAATGTAAAGATTAGACTACTACTATTTACGAGTGAAGTGACGAAAAATCATTAATGCTAATAAGAAAAATATTCAGTTACAATTTTTAACTTTTTATTTTTATTAAACCTTCAAGTAAATAATTGGATGAAGAATTCGATAAAACTATATAACTACCACGTAAATAAGCAAACATATATAAACAATATGTCCAATATTTCACGCGGTAAAAGTCTTTAAAGTTCTTGTCTCGGTTCGGTTCTTTATTTAAAAACAGAATATCCTTACGAAATGAAGTGAAAAACAGAATATTTCAAAAGTTTGTAAAGAACTGTATTTGCATACAATAAAATGAGATATTTGAATAACTGATGCACACAGAATAAAGATTTGCATGTCTGAACATTGTCTTAAAACTGGGTATTATTCTGCACTGGATATATCGTTATGTAACGTGATCGCCATGTATAAAACATATACGGTGTGCTCAACATCTTTTTGTGAATGTGGCTGGTGTGCAATGTTTTGATATAACGATTGGCTGCGTTCCTATAAATACCTTTCGAATTCATTCTAAAAGTGCATCAAACGACGAATTAAGGCACAAATCAAATAATACATTAAATACTAGCCTCAAATACTTTACTATACTGAGAGAATCGATTAATAATAAATGGAATTTATCTAAATAAGTTCTATCTTCTTTACATAATTATACGTATATGCATACATTAAATACTACCAAAACAACTTGGATCTGTCGGTTGTATCTGTCACATATTCCTAGTGACGTTGACAATAAACCTAACAATCAGTATCCATTTGCTGTGAAGGGATACGAGGCTTTTCGACGGAGATATATGGCTACAAGGTCAAAGACAAAGACTCACCGATTCGGCACAGGTATGGCTTAAACTACATTGAGATCCTTTTTTGGAAGATAATGATTAAATGACTTGCACTAAGTAAAATTCAAGTTATCATTATAAGTGTATGACACCGCTAAATAAAGCATTATTGAGAAGTTCCTGGTCCTCTTGACCTAAAAAAAACCAATGACGATCAAATTTTAACAAATAAAACAATACAATATGACGTCATATTTAGAGATCAGCTATCAGCTCGCCACCAATCACTATAGCTATAAATCGTAAAACAAAACGCCACCCAGATAATGTAATATGAAAATGTTGATATTGAAGTTTTCTAGTCGATGTGTTGGTTTAAATTGAACTTATTAATTTTAAAATCATTAATGTCGTTGTTTATTTAATAATATTGATATTTGCGTGTGAGAAAAAATGTAAACTAAATAAAGTAGTCAATTAATACTCTGTATACATAGCTGTCTCTCTCTCACTCTGTCTTCATATTTACAGAGTCACTGCACGCTCTTTGTGGCGATTTATAACTAAGCTGTGATGAAAATAACGAAGTCTTTTTATCCGGTGTGACAGCTTAGAAAAATTCAACTTTATCTTACAAGATTTTATCCTGCAAGTCAGTTATGAGCTTAATATTTTTAATGGGCTTAGCCAATAAGTTCTAAACTAATATTTAAAATGATTTTGATCTCTCACGCATGCACTCGGGTATATCAGATTATTAGGCAACAATCGGTTTTACCCGCGCCAGCAGATGTTTCACATCAAAAGGCACTAGAATTATATTAGATCGGTGCAATTAGATTTAATTTAATGAATAAAGGTATTTCTACTCGATACTTGTTGCGATGGCCCGGTTTAGTGAACTTATTTGCCACATGTATAAGATAAACTCGTGAATATGAGTTCAAAACTTGATGTTGAACCATAACTAAACTTTTTCATTTGACGAAGTTTTGTTTTGGTAATTTTGTGTATAAAATTGATAAACGAACAGACGAGAAAGTTTCACAATTAAGCGCGGATAACGTGAAGTTGTTTCTACTGGACATAAAGATGGCGATCCAGTGATTACTATAAAGGTTAACAAACTTTGAAACGTTCAGCTACATTCATCTTAAAGAAAATCTTAAATTCCAAGAATAGATATGTTTAACGGCACATTGCTGACTAAATGGTTCTAAAATTACATAATATCAAACTGTAAAATCCATAATTTAATACGGTTTTGTTGCGGCCGTAAATATGTTTAAGTATATTTTTTGACACTTCCGTATTTGTTTTTTTTTTAAATAAACGAAAGTATATTTAGTTTTACACAGTTATAAGCGTACGAATGTTTGTCTATACGCATTTCATCAATATAAAAGGCAACTGCTCTAAACTTGTATTATGTCATTTAAATTGGCATGTGTCGAGTTAAAGACTGTACTTCATTACGTCAAATTGTGAATCCATATATATTAGGCAACAGTAGGTACAATTGCGGCAAAATTAATTATGTTTAGTGGTTAACAATCCCAAGGAGCATTTATTAAAATGTTATCCGAGGAATTTTGTTTCAGTTTTTTTCAACGTTAAAGTTCGCAAAAACAATAAAGGGATTTAATTAATTTCGCGGAAGGTATAGGTTGCACTTTATTAAAAACTTTTTCATGGTTATAAAGAAAACTTATACTTAGTATTAGAACAACTTTGTCATGTGATAAAATTCAATTTAACGTCACATTACGTTTGACATCGTTGCGAATAGGTGCCTATATTTTATTGATGTATATTCACACAACATTTAAGTTACCTTTATACCAGATTTAAACTGTTTCTTTGATAATTCTCTACAGATAAGTAGGCGAACCTCCGCCTTCTGTGCCCGAGTCAGCTCATACCATGCTTTACCACACAAGCAAGTGTTTAATGCGCACAGAAATATTTATTGCTACACGGGATTTGAACTCATGACCTCAGGGTTGAAAGATGCATAAACCGCTCTAATTTACCTTTAAAAGATGAAACAATTCAGTTCAATTTATTTGTTTTGCTACGGTGATTACATAGCAATTGGGGATAAATCAAGTTTCAAACGAGCAACCTGATCCGCAATCAGTGAAACAAAATGGATCGGATATGCGTTGTCGTTTCTTTTTTGTAATTTTTTTTAAATTAATTTGTTCGTAAATTTTTCGAAGAGCTATGTCATGATCTTGCTATATCATGACCATCTGCACTGAAGTACTGTTTTTTTATCCTATTTTACAGACGAAGACGATGTCTTAACTTGCTTAATTAGAAGAACGATTGCAAGTACCAATTCTTGAAAGGCCGGCAACGCACAACGAGCCTTCTGGCATTGTGAGTGTCCATGAGCGGCGGTATCACTTAACATCAGGTGAGCCTCCTGCCCGTTTGCCTCCTATTACATAAAAAAAGTAGTTTTTGGTGCCTAAAGCTTGCCAAACCATTGGAAGACCGCAATTCACTCACGAGCAAACAAGCGTTATGGGTATGAAGCGGCAGCGGTTTTACAGGAGACATACCTTATAGAATATAACATGTTATAATGTTTGTTAAAGTGAAAGTTGAATTAGCATGGGAAGGTAATTCAACTGTATACAAGGTAAAGGGTAAATATATACTAGGATTGCTGTTCGTCTCGCTGAAACTCGAGAATGGCTGGACTGGTTTTGCTAATTTTGCTTTTAAAATATTTGTGGAATATTCAGGGAAGTTTTAAACATGTATTTACAGTTTAAAAAAAAAATGGTTATCTGTAAAAAGTCAAGGTAAAGGTAAAAAATCATTTATTATAGGTAACACAATGTACACTTATGAACGTCAAAAAAAGAAATATACATTAAATTCATCTAATTTTACATTAACTGCCAGTTCTCAAATCAAGGGCGTAGAACGGAAGAGAAGAACTGGCAATAAACTCTCCGCCACTCTTTTTAATCGCCAAGTTTTTTGTTATACACAACGTTTATAAGGAGCTGCAACCACTACACCATGTTCCACGTGACATCTTAACAAATAATAGAATAAATTAAAAACAAAGATTTGTTCTCTATTAGCAGGAGGCATGGTGAAATAGGAGCATGCACTTACATTCTAGTGGGAACAATACGCAAATACATAGTAAAAATAACTAACATCACCGCATACACGAATTCAAGTCGGTTCACGGGCGATAATTTTAATAATTATAATGATAGCGTCATAAGAAAACATCGATCAAAAATTACCAACAATACAATTGATTTGAATTATTATCACTTAATTACCATTATTTTGTACAAAGGAGTTAATTGATAATTACTCTTTTTCGATAAATTAAAATATACTCGTTAATTCAAATAACGTTAATAACGTGGCAATACGTAAATAGGCAATTTACGCTCGACTCAGGCGGAAAGTGACAATGAGTCATTTTTAATACAATTCGTTTCAAAACATTTAACGTCTTTTGCATGTGCGTCATGAAATCGTGGCGCCATTGGTTTTAGTATGAAAATAATTTGTTTTTCCGTCTTGCACTTCGTCATGAACTCAGACTTAACTTCTTGTTCTGGAAACTTTTTGATACGTCAATTCACAGAAGTCTTTGTATGTAGTTGATTTGTGGCAAAAAGGTACCATGTAAACAAAGATCTGATTTACTCAAAAAAGCGATTTTTCATTATCGAACTGTTAAACGATGGCTACAATTTCTGGCTTAAAAATGCAATACAAATTTCTTTGAAGCTGCCTGAAAATATACGTGACATTTTAGCTGAAATGTGAATGATACTTTCTATTTGTTTCGTTTAACTGAAATGGCACTTGCAGCTTTTAAAAATTAAGCCATTTTCCAGTTTTGTTGATTTTCTTGGAGTTGAAAACTTTTATTTGTCAACACTTTTGAAATTATTCAAAAATAAATTTGCTGTAGTTTAAGTTTAATAGTGTTATACTTATATAATATTATTCTAGTCACCTTAACTCGTAATTTTTGTAATGCATTGATGTAATGTAGACATATATACTTTAGACAAAAGTATGTGAATCGAGGCGATATAGGCCATCAAGCATTGGCATGGTCGAGCAAACTCCAGTCTTATTTTGTGCTTGCCGATATTGAAAATTGGAAGGTTCCAATGATACATTTACTGCCAGTTTCCAAGGGCGTAGAGTGGGTGTGAGAACTGGCATGAGACCTCCGCCTAACTTTTACCAATACGAAACATTTGGTTTATAAGGAAATTATAAAGACCATTACACGACTCTTTACTTGACCAAAAATTAAAGAATTGATCACTAAAATACTATATTTTAAAAAATAATATATTCCTGTTCGCTAATGAAAATATGTTGAGTGTTAAAGGAACACAAGATATCCCAAGAGAAGCGATATATCTTGTTTAGTTTAATAAGGAATCCTGTTTCCGCCAGCTTTATCTTACCTAATTATTATTTAGTGTGTTATGTGATACAAATGGCAATTTGTCCGGGTCATAATTACTTGGGTAAGAGAATGTGTCCAATTATGGTTTATTATCACTTACTGTAATTTTAATGCTATTTGTTAATGAATTATTATTACTATTATTATATAGGCTTATTATATTAGGCTTAAGGACTGTTTTTTTAATTATGACAAAATAAGTTAGCTTTTTTGCTAAGTTGGTATGGTATGGTAACATATTTGACGCAAATTTTAAAGTTGAAACATATAAAAGTAGACTTAGTTGAACATTTTTTTAATTTAACTTCTTTATTATGAACGAAAAATGGTTTGCCTTAAAATTAAATATAGGTTTCAGTAATATATTTTATTATTAATTCAGTAACATTGTATAATAAAAAATTGTTTACAGATAAAAATAATAAGAATAAGTATTTATCGTGATAATAATATTAGTTTTCAGATATTTGTGTTACTGATAAAAACACCAAAGATATCCAATTCCAAATCAATGGTTGTTGAACTGAAAACGGTTTAAATTTAATATAATAGCCTTGCATCGTACGAAATATATAAAAGCAAACCATGGTTAGTAATAGTTATACAAGTTGGTTGACATAAAAACCGTGACAGCGGAAAATGGGACTGAAAAGTTTTGTATTTCGCGAAAACGTGTCAATGCGCCATCTGGCTGCCGTGACTAAATTTCAATTTATTTTCTCTACGGGAATACGAGAGTGTATGCTCTTGCTAGTAAACCAATACTGTTCAGTTGTAGAAAACTTACGCAATGTATTGATAAGGAACGGCTTAGGGTTTATCACTTCGACTCTTCCAAACTTGTAGTGAGTAACTAGTACTTGTACTGGTATTTTCAATCTCCATAACCACGAATACTATTTCATAATTATTGTACTGGGGCATCTTTAGCTGCTGAACTGAAGTATTTAATCTAAACCAGAGACAAAGAATGTTGTAAGTTTTAGAAGGAAATTTGATTAATGTTTCTCCCACAAAAAAAAGTGCGTGCTTACCAAAGTACACATGTCAGAAGTGAAACTTCTTTGTAAATAAATGTGGCATTTTTATTTGCGCCTAAAGAAGTTTCACTTCAAAAATATTTTTTTTGTATTTCACACCTTTATCAAAAAACGGGCCCAACTCACCTTGAAGGTACAAAATACGATTTCCGAACCAATTCGACTCATGGTCCTTCAAGAAAAGAGCGTACCAATTCTTGTAAGGCCGGCAACGCACTTGCGAGCCTTCTGGAAATGTGAGTGTCCATGGGTATCACTTAACATCAGGTGAGCCTCCTGCCCGTTTGCCTCCTATTACATAAAAAAAAACGATTGAAAACTAAGATTCAAAGTTATATGTCTAAAAACTTACTACTTAACTATTTACTTGTTTTTTTGGAATACATTATAAAACTTAACATCTAAAAGAGATAGTATTGTCTTTTATTGACATAACTTTTACACATTTAAGAAAACACTTTTTTACCGGACACCGTGAGCCATTTCTGCCAAAACCCATCTTTTAGTCGATATCAACTCCGGGGAACTAAATACAGATAATACAACTTTTTTCTACAGCTGTGATACTTTTTGAAATTCAATACCTTTTGTCTTCAGTCAAATAATTGTAAATTTATAATAATACATAACTTCAATACGGTAAAAACGTGTTTTCATTAAATCTAAACGAAACTGGCATGATGAAAATGCAAGTGAATCTAAATAATTACGGTTTTCACTTTGACCGGAAAGCAAGAAAAGTGGCGCTTAGAAACTCCTGGTCCGCTCTCATTAAAACTTTTTCACTGAATTAAACAACGCAACGCTCCTAAAACAAATCTATTTAGTGTTTCCAACTTTTAACAAGTGCAATGTAGTTTTCCGTATACCGTTGTTTGATAATGAATGAATGAATGGCAACAAAATTTTATCGGGATTCCGTTTGTTGTGAACAATGACATTTTATGTTTTTGACTCAAAAACATAAAATGTCATCTGCTTTTGGATAATTTAATTTAGATTTTTGGTTTACATTCCTCGTTTATATGACTTACCAAAAGATGGCGCGCGATGTTTGACAGCTCGAGAACAAATAAAATCATTGAGTTTCATCATCGGACGTAGAAGCAGAATACGAAATTCCAGCACCTCGACGTCCGCCGTTCCACAACTGAGCGTTTTTCAAGGCAGTTTTTGCCGCGCACCACCACTTTGTGGAACCAGCTGCCCACTGACGTATTTCCGAACCAATTCGACTTAGGGTCCTTCAAGAAAAGAGCGTACCAATTCTTAAAAGGCCGGCAACGCACTCGCGAGCCCTCTGGCATTGAGAGTGTCCATGTCACTTAACATCAGGTGAGCCTCCTGCCCGTTTGCCCCCTGTTCTATAAAAAAAAAAACATAATTATGTTATGTAAGCTAGGAAGTAGAAACTTTTTAACTTAAGCTTCGCATTTCAAGCGTTTTATAATCGGTAAAATGTAAGTAATATTTGAACTAACACGTAGGGATACAAAATATTATACTTGGATACCTAAACATATTTACTTCTAATAAATACAAAAGTAAATATATTAATTATGTCGCTTTGGATAAACCATGTAAACCCCGAAGTTACCCCGATTTTACTAGTTACGTGACGTAAATCTTTGTAAAAGTTACTAATCAAGGTGAATGCTGACGTCACTATATAGAACCTTCAAAAAGGCATCATTAGTGATCGATCACAGGCTTAACAAAGAAAATGCTTACGACAACGTCACCTGAATACGCCTACTAATTACGTTCGTAAAATGTTTACGCTTATTTTGTCCCCTTAGAAGAACATAATTCTTCAAATGTTTTATTTATTCGTATATATAAATCTAGTACTAGCGAAATAAAACGCTGTTTGTTTTAATGTTGTGTTTTTTTTCTGGTAAAAAAGTGTGTGCGTGTAACCTTTTCGCGCGATTGAAGTAAAACTTCTTTGGCGTTGACGGCATATATCACTGAAATGATTAAATATTAAATTAATAATCATATTATAATTTAATTATATTTATTATTCATGTGCTTTACAAAGATTATTCAAATACGAAGGTTAGATCAGCACATGTCAATAACCTTGTTATTGAATATTATAGAATGTCGCAATCGTCAGAAAATGTATTATTAATTAACTTATTTTAAAAGTAATAAATCAATAAGTATATTTAGAGATTTTCAAAAAACTTTGCAATTTAAAACATTTTTTTAAACTGTTGAATTTTTTTATTCACTTTTCTATTCTCTTATACAACTTGGTTATGTTTATATAAAATAAACCCGATTTTTAAGATAATCATTTGGTATTAATTAACTTCTACCAAAATGGTAACATACGAAATTAAGCGAAAAAACTGGCCTACTACTATGTATTACAAAAGAAAAGCTAGGATGGGAACCTTCCGTATTTAGTGGAATTTTAATTTGGTTCCATGTTACTAGTGTGGATTTTCATTTTAAATATAAATATACTAAGAATAACATAATTACAAGAATCAGTATCAAATAAAACGAATGAAGGCTATTCTAAACCAAGAAACTGACTTAAATGAGTTCAAATAATTCACCACTAGATGGCGCTGACGGACTTATAAAACGCGCTATCGTATTATTTTAAATAGCGGAAACTACGTTTAAGCGTTACTTCCGTCAGAAAAAAAATCTGAGTTACTCCCTAGTCGCGCCTAAAGAAGTTTTACTTCAAAAAGTATATAATTCAATTGTAAAACGGGTTGAATCTGTAAAATATCTATAAAAGGAAATAGAACAAAAAGCCAATGTGCGAAAAAACAGCGAAAGAGGCGCAAAATTCGATCGTGGTATCTAATTGTCACACGATTCAAAAGTTATGTCGTTTATTAGTCTGTACATAGGTAAACTTAACGTAAGATACTGTATAATCTATATCTATATATAAAAATGAAACCCGTTTTCCGTTGTCACGACATAACATGAAAACGGCTTGACCGATTTGTCTGATTCTTTTTTTATAATATTCCTTGAAGTACGAAGATGGTTCTTACGGAGAGAAAAATTTAAAAAAAATTGTGAGAAAAAGTCTAAAAACAACACTTTTCTATATTCCCATACAAAATATTCGTAATAATATTTAAAGGCAATTTGAACTTTAATACCATATCATAAAGTTTAAGTGTTAGTGGAGGGGTTCCGGGAAGGTAAATTTTTATTTTTTGACATAATGTATTTGTTGTATTATCAACTTTTCTTCTTTTTATCTTACTAACTAGACCGGTGTCCCGAATAGCAGAATAAGTATTTTAAATAAAATAAAGAATCGACTGTTAGGCGGTACGATGTTCGCCAGGCCAGCTAGTTAGTTATATATAAAATAATACCTGTTAAGGTATTTTTATAGATTAATATTATATAAGATTCTGTAATAAGGTTAATAGAACATCCCGTTGGTCATTTATTGTGCGACACATGATATTGAGATGAAGGTGCGTTAGTTAAAGAGGCTAGTAAAAGGTATTACTTAAACCAGTATTTATTTCGTTCAAACTAAGTCCAGTAGTAGCTCAGTATAATTCATATGTATAGAAACATACGTTCGTTAGCCGCACAGCGCCCGGGGCACCAATTTATCCGTCTAACCTAATTACCTCACGAAATGACCTCTATTTATTTTGCACAAATGATTCCCGGCAAACTAGCCAAATAGGTGAGATTTTGGTGTGCCCTTTGATTCTGATTAGCTAAAGAAACATTGTTTCAAAAATTGAATGAGAAATATTAAACAATTTATTGGCGTTAGTTTTCTTTTATGTATTATATAACACATTACAATAAACACTAGATCACGATTTTATCTCTACACGGGCTTGGGAGCGTTCAAGTATTACGTCATGCAATTTATGGAGATTCTTGACCCCACCTCCCTCACGTAACGCACCGTAACGTTTTTCTTACCCAATAGTAAAACGTTTCCCGACCACCCATTATGTAATGTACTTTACATTACATAATAGTACCCCAGTTACTATTATGTAATGTAAAGTAATGTAATGTAATGTACAAAGTCGAAAATAATATTAACAATAACGAGTAATACAATACCCGCCCCGCATCGTAACGATTTACAAAATGGACTCCAAAATTCAATACATAATGCTTGAACGCTCCCCTTATTTAAACCTCCTTCAGGTTTTTTGAAGTTAAAATGAAAACATTTCATATAGAATATATTGTAATACTTTCATTATTGAGCTAAAAAATGTTAATAATGTTAAAAAATTATCTTAAAATCGGGCAATGATTGGCAATTTTTACGTTAAGAACATCATTTTGTTAAACCATTTAATTTAAAGATATCGTTATTATCATGTTATCTTAAACGTCGTATCCTTAGCTTTAAACACTATTGGACATAGACTATAAATATAATGGATTTAATATGAAGCATACTCGTACAAAACAAAATACTGCATGACTGTTCACATAAGCGAACTTCTTATAATTAGCAAAGTTCCCATAGTCACATGCTGTTATAGAAACAAACCCTATATAACACAGTGTTAGAGAATATCTTTTAGTTTCATATCACGCTGCAACGTATTTTTCAAAAACTGCAGGTATTTTCTATCAAAGAAGTTCGAAAACTATTCCATTTTCAAACAGTGATACATTGTCAGCTAGATTCTTCGAAAAGCACGAAAAGTGAATCTAGCCTAAATATTTTTTCTACGAAATCGTAGAACCACTCGTGTTTGTACATAAACGAAAATCCTTATTATTATTAATAACTTTACAAAAATTTTATATCCTGCACTTTATATCATTACTAATATATTATAACTTTATACAATATATACATTTTTTATTCAAGTGTCAGTCTATCAGTCAGTCAGTTTTTGTAAGTGCAGAAATAAATAGTTTATATGTAGTACTCGGTTAGTTAAACCAATTTTGATAGTTAAAATATATGAAGGATACTGAAAATTTGCATAACGTGTCATCATTAAAAGAATTAGAGAAAAGAAAAATAACCTTGTGCGTGCGTTGACCTTGTGTTAGCAGATGTTTTTAGGAAGTTTTAATTCTACGCATATAATTAGCCGCTTCTTTAGTAAGTACTCAATTTCAGTGCTACAACTTTTTGACGAAGGAATTTGGGTGAATAAAATTTTTTTTGCGTGGCAATCAAAGTCGGGCCTAAAACGAAAGTTTTCGAAAAGCGATGAATCGTACTTTAGTTATTCGAGTTGGTTCGGAGTTTGTAAACACATCGCGTTTTAAACATAAATCATCGCGGACATTGCACGCGTTAAGAGGTTTTTGTTTTGTGTACACAATCGCTAATATTGCGTACGGTACTGCCGCGTTTTTAAGGAAACATAAATAGCACGCGTTTCTTTTGTATTACTAAATAAATGAATATTCACTGAAATAATATGTAACCCGCTTAAACATTATCTAACAATATATTATTACTGTACATTTTATGATCTACTTAAATGATATATACTTTATATAAATATGTATATATCATAAGGAGTGACACTACGGGACGCCAAAAATCCCCAGCTCATGGACACCCGTTTAAGTGGGTGCGTTGCTGGCCTTTGAGGGAGGAGTATGCTCCTTTTTTTTAAACAGTTGGAGGTTGTATATTCAAGGAAAGACCCCCACCGTGAGTCGATTCCACAGTTTGCTAGTTTGCAAAAGAAAATGGGGACCGTGGAAGACTTCCAGCCATAAAGGTGATACGGATGACATTTTGGAATCAACAACTAATACTAACTAATAAATACTATATATATATTTAATATATTTGTTTACGGGTTACTTACACTATATTACAATATACATCATTCACAAAACAAGATATCGAAGGGGGAAATCTAACCCACTACATTAAAGTATTTTAAGTCTTAAAAATGAAATTCAATCTAATAGTTATTAACTATTTTTTATCTCTCAACGGAAAGATAATTACTTATTCTACATTCGTTCTATTCCGTTTGTAAGGTTTTCTAGAAAGGCATTGAAATTACATAGTTTCATCTAATTTGAAAAAGCAACAGAAATTCTTAATGTAGTTTTAATATTCACCACGTTTACTGGAGCATAATAGACATCTATATAAAGACGTAATTCAATGCCTTGTTTTTACAATTCAAAGTTGAAATGAGCGGTTTCTACGGACTTAATGCGGGACTTTATCTTCAACTTACTAAATCAAATATAAGGGTTTTGTTTTAAATTTAATATATCCAAATTAAAGTTGCTTTTTATCTGATTCTATAAAAAGCAAGGTGATAAAGAAATCACTGTTTTTGGTAATATAACCGGTCCAAAAATGTTGTAAAGGCGTCAAATACACCCAGTGGTATTGTACTTCGACTGGGTAAGTCTATATAATAATAATTAACACACACATTTATATTTCTATCATCTCATTCTTTCTAGATATCTGTGTGCCCTTTTTGGCAAAGGCCTCTTCCAATCCTGTCATCTCTGTCTGCACTGAGCCACTCTGTGTTATATACCACCGGCTGTTTCTTTAATCTGGTCTTTTCGACTAATATACAATCATAACTTATATAGTTACTAGCAGACTTGTCCAAGCGTTGCTGTGGCTAAAGTTTTTGTTATATTACATAGTTGTACACTATTCAAGGGAAACGGTAGGAGAACACCAGTCATGGGGACCACCATGCGTTTTTGTTGGTTATGCCACTAAAAGCTTATGTGAAACGTTAGTACTTTCAACACAGCGGCATCTGTTAGAATTGTGACTCTTAAATAATAAACAAATAATTTGCAATAACATAATATTGCGGGTTTAAATTGAGATGTGAACTATCCTATCTTTTAAATTAGATGAAACTGCACACGGTGTGCTAATTTGATTGAAATCGGTTAAGTAGTTTAGGAGTCCATAGCGGACAAACAACGTGACGCGTAATAAATAGATATTAAGATGATAACGATTACAATCGTAACACGTATAACAAATTATACGATCATAACAAGTCTCAGCTACACTCTCAAATACACATACACACCCATTCACACATTCGCTCATACTTAATGTCTTTTAAGACATAGTTGTAACACTAAAATTACTTTTTAACATGTACCACAGAATAATCGTTATCTAGTTATATATACTAGCGATATATGAATTTCTCATCCCTTTTGTCATAATGTTTTTATTATGACGGCTCATTGGTCTAGTGGTTAGTACCCCTGACTGCGAATCCACGGGTCCCGGTTTCGATCTCCGGCTGAGACAAACATCGATGTGATGAGCATTTGGTGTTGTGCTTAGGTCTTGGGTGTTTAAATATGTATTTATATGCCTATCTTTAATATGTATGTAAATCCGTTGCCTAGTACCCATAGCACAAGCTTTACCAGCTTAGCATGGGACTAGGTCAATTGGTGTGAATTGTCAAAAAAAAAACACCTTTTAAATTGTCATCGTCTTTTGCGTTTAGTGTACCTTGGGCACCAGTTTATTATTTTCTCTCTTCACTTTTCTGTTAAATCTATAGAGCAGATATTATAATCGTTTAGAAATTTAGATCCAATTTAGAAATATAATGCCTAGATTAAGGGTAAGACGTATTATGGTCTTTTGGTACCCACATCTCGATGATTGTAAAGTAATTCAGATGTAAATTGATAACAAATAATTATTATTTTGTCATAACCTTGGCATATTTTTTCGTATATTAAAGTCAGCAACGCATGAATATTATCAACACATTCAAGAAACTTTCTTTAAGTGTCAATTTTAAGTAGCAATAATATTATTTATTTTAAAAGGAAATACACAAAACATGGTTTTATAAAATATATTTATCTGTAATTTATTCATAGATAACACCACCTAACTCAAGAGACTAATTTTATTCTTTGTTATTTTAAATTAAAGTAATGCATGTTAACCGTGTTTAATTTAACTCTCAAGTACACACTCACACTTATGTACTTTCATACATAGACCAAAATTATAGACAATAATACAGGTGGAAAATTTATAATAATCGTAACACCAGTTAAGTAGCATAGTTATTATCATTAATTACTTAGGATATTTATGCACTATTATAATTATAGTGACGTAGTACGCTTAAGGAATATTACGGGTTAACAAGTTAATACTATAATTTTTTGTCGTTATTTCTCGCTCGAGTTAGCAATGCTGTCGGGATGCCTGAAAGAGCATTGCTTATTAGCATTAAGGCACTAGTTGCACAATGGATTTTTTTATACATTATAGTAAAGTGGCACAGTAGACTAAATAATTGCATGCGTGTTAAGAACAAAATCAGGAGGTTTTATCGTTATTTAGGTGTTGTGTTTCCTAACAATGTTCATTTATATGCAATGGCGCCAATTCGACACAAAATATAATATCAATACTTTATTTAAATAACAAGTGATTATAAATGATTTGGGACAGCGTACAAACATACTGGCTCACGATTTTCTGAGCACCTACCATCTGATTAGCTAAAAACTGATTTAAGGAATCCTAAAGTATTAACCGCCATTCCGATATGCATGCATTAGTGATATGAATTTCTTAAACAACATAGGTATATTTTTTTAAATTTTCTAGAACAATTTATTTAACGACAAAATTTAATTACACACGTGTAATATTTAATTCCAAGCATCATTTAAATATCTAATATATTACATCATTATGCTATGATAGCGTTGCGATAAACCATAACCAAGGCTGAATATTTAAACCGAAAGATGTAACCGTTTTATTAATTGTCATAAGTAAACATTGTCTCCAGACAGGGATGAATCCTGGGCAGACACGCGATATCATACGTTAAGTTACATTTGTTTGTCCAATATCAATTAAATCCTTTTGTTAGCCGTAACTTCTCACTACTAACGTTTGATAAACCAAACATTCGTGTCGCTTGATTATAATCAACACCTAGTTATAGTTACTTAAATATGAACTAATATAAATTTTTTACAACATAAACATGACGCCATGAGCCCTTGCGTCTTAAATTAAAGTCTGAAATTATTCATAAAAAGAGATTACTTTTAGGGGCCTTTTATTTCGAGGTCTTAGAATAGTTTTGAGTTCTAGCATTGAAACTTTATTTTTTTATTACTTTCAACGTCCTCCTTTGGGCCATTCCGCTTTGTTATAACAAAATCCGCTATATAGTAACAAAAGAACTTATAACATGATTCTTTCATTTTATTATTTCATATAATATGACATAGATGTAATCGATCTATGGCCTTTATATTTTAATAATACCTACTGAACAGTGAATATTGTATTACCATGATAACTCATATTTAAGTGAAATCCTTATTTAAAAGCATCAATTTTTATTTGTTGATGGTAATTAATAAAATGTTATATATACATACTAGTGGACCCCACAGACGTTGTCCTGCATGGTATTTCAAGCTATTAGGATATTAAAGTACCGACTGCAGCGCCACCTGCCGGGCTGATTTGTGAATCTAAACCATTCCCAGATCCCCTTGAACACACACAAAAAATTTCATGAAAATCAGTCCAGTCGTTTGAGAGAAGTTCAGTAACATACACACTCACATAAGAATTATATATATAAAGATAAAGAAATAACTTTTATAGTTCAAAATTAGCTGTATGATTCTTAGTATTGGGGCCTGAAAAATTAAAATCCGGGTCTGTGTCGAAGTTTTCATTTCCAAGATTCCATCCACCTATTGTGTTCAGAACTGAATAGTATACCGGATAATTTGCATCTGAATCGTACTCAAAGGCTTCAAATAAATCATTTTGTGATGCCACTATGGATATTTTGTTGTTTGGATAGCTGAAAAGTGGCTTTTATTTATTTACACTTTGATACCATAATATACAAAATTATAAATATAAAAACAAAAAAAGCAGGTTACATAAGTTATTAGGCAACGGGTGGCCTTATCGCTAACAAGCGATTTCTTCCACCTTTTTCTTATACCTTTAATAGAACTTGCAATGTAGAATTATTATTTTAATCATTTAACCAGTATTTTAAAAAATAATTTCAAAATTATAAGAGTGTGGAGTGTATAAATTCTTATTAATTTGAATAATTTTTATTTTGTAATGCCATCTAGTAGCATCTAATAAAAACAATTGGAGTATTGCAAACCGAGATGGCGCTTTATGGATTAGTCAGACAAAACACATTTAAACCTAAAAAAAAATGAAAGCAGAGGTATTAGTGTTTATTATATTGTTTTGAGGTTTCTAATGTGATACCGTAAATAATTACATTTTTTCCGGGTACATTGCAAACGCAGGCTGAACCCTACGAGATTTATCAAAATAACCAAATTTAACGCGTACGGGCCACGGGCAGTAATGAATAAATCAAAACTACTGGACCGATTTTAATCATTTTTAAGCGAGTGGCATAGGCTATAAAGATAAATGGGTATCTATAAAATTAAGTAAAAGTGGATTGTACTAATTGCAACTTGAAAGTTTTGACTTTAAACAACTTGCAACTTGAAACTTAGGATACAAGCGGACGCAAAACGATAGGAATTCTCAAAAAAAGAATTTAGTTCTAATGTGTTAAAAAGTACATCAGTAGGGTGCGCGCCAAAACGCTTCACTTCAATGAATACGACCCCACAGCATCCGTATAGGATTCAAAGGATTTTCCAACTGAGGCCTTTGTTACCTTTGAAGTCATGTCTTATCTTGCTATATGAACCCTTATGAGAAATGCATTGTTCTTGCTGAATTTCCTCGTAATTTGAGTAATAAAACAACAGTTTTATCTTCTTATACGTAATTCGAATTACGTAGACGTAATAATGAGAAAATAGTCTATTTAAATACTTATTATTTTGGTAAAGTTAATTGGAAATTTTAGATAATGAATATTCAAATAATGGCTTTTCAAGTAATGGATTTTTTTTTCAATTTAAATAGTTTTTATGTTAAAAACTTACAATTCACATGATTATAAATGTACATGAAAAATTCAAGGAATTTTTAAATAACTATCCAATTTTATTTTTCATTAAATATTAAAATTGTATTATTCTGTAGGTATATAACCTTCTGTTTTTAAAGCAACGCGTTGTGGGTTTTTTGTGCTTAAGATAAGTGTTGATTGTGTTCATGGAAAAAATCATCGGTGCACGAACGAAAATGACTTGTTATTCAAATGCAAGACATAAATAATAATAAGCGACTAGGCCAAAACTGTTCCATCTCTTTCTATAGATATAAGATGAGACTACAAATGTAAAACCGAAAGGATAGCGGGTTTAATTTTATTGAGATTCACACGCGACACGATCCATCCTTCCATTTGACCTAAGACAATCGAAACCCAAAAAGAGAAACTTTCTTTCATATTTATATTAGAACTAGCAGACTGGCCAAGCGTTGCTGTGGCTAAGGTTTTTGTTATATTACATAGTAGCAAACTATTAAAGGGAAACGGTAGGAAAACACCAGTCATGGGGACCACCATGCTTTATTGGTGGTTATGCCATTAAATTGTAGCTTATGTGAAACGATGGTACTTTCAACACAGTGCCATCTGTTAGAATTACTATCAAATATTAAACAAATATTTTGCAATAAAATAATATTGCGGGTATAAATTGAGATGTAAGCTATCCTATCTTTTAAGTTAGATCATACTGCACACAGTGTCCAAATTTGATAGATATCGGTTGAGGTTGTTGAGGAGTTCATAGCGGACAAACAACGTGAGACGTAATTTATATATATTAAGATTACTAGCAGACCGGCCAAGCGTTGCTGTGACTAAGGTTTTTGTTATATTACATAGTAGTAAACTATTCAAAGGAAACGGCAGGAGAACAACAGTCATGGGGATCACCATGCTTTTTTGGTTGTTATGCCATTAAATTGTAGCTTATGTGAAACGATGGTACTTTCAACACAGCGCCATCTGTTAGAATTGTGTCAAATAATAAACAAATAATTTGCAATAAAATTACATTGCGGGTATAAATTGAGATGTAAGCTATCCTATATTTTAAGTTGGATCAAACTACACACAGTGTGCAAATTTGATTGATATCGGTTCGGTAGTTTAGGAGTCCATAGCGGACAAACAACGTGACACGTAATTTATATATATGTATTAAGATATTAAGATTAAAATATCCCTTATATTTTAATACAATTCAAAACGCTTAAGGTATAGGTTAATGTTACAAGAAGGTCATAAATTTTATAGTTAAGACACCCACTTAGGTTAAACAGAACATGTTGGGAAAACGCCAACTAAATATGTGTATATTACAGTTAAGGAAAACTTTGAGTGTATGTAAATTGTTACATGTAAAACTAGTAAGCTAGAGTTAGACGTCCCTACTCATAAATGTACGTCAGTCAACTGTAATGTAAAGGCTTTATCATGAACGTACTGATTCTAAAAAAGCCGACCACGTATTTGCGACTCTTCTGTCAGTGTGTATGATGAATGGCGGTATTACTTAGCATCAGATGAGCCGGCTCGTCTGCCCTTATTTGTAAAATAAATCTGGCTCAAACTACCTAACCAATTGACCTAGTCCCATGCTAAGCTGGTGAAGCTTGTGTTATGGGTACTAGGCAACCAATATACATACATATTATAGATAGATAGACATATAAATACATATTTAAATACCGAAGACCCAAGCACAGCACCAAATGCTCATCACATCGATGTTGGTCTCAGCCGGGGATCGAACCCGGGACCCATGGATTTGCAGTCAGGGGTACTAACCACAAGACCAATGAGCCGTCTAAATGTTCTCAAAAAAATCGAGTCTTTATGATAGTACGATAACATCTTATTTTCAAGAATCGCAAAGATTCAGCTGAAGAGGATTTGTATATAGAATTCTAATGCTTTGGAATCTAGGCAGTCCAAGAGTTTGTAGGTTTAATAGAAATCGTGGAGTCAAGTCAGATATCCTCTTATACCAATTCAATAGAACGCACTGGATTGTACAGGCTCCTTAAACTGTTCAGCAAGTACAGTTTGCGAGTTTATTACATATTGATAGCTCCTAAATAAATATTTGTATTCGAATTTATTAAGTCTGGTTAAAAAAATTTAATTGACGATTCGAAGGTAAAAAAAAAATTCTTCGTATTTTGACAAAGAATTTAAACGTTGTATAAGCAATTATTAATCACCACATAAATCTTTTTAAGTAATATTTGATTGTATTAATTTTTATATCACTTTTCATTAAATTTAAATTTATTTTACCACATCGACTTTTTGTGGCTTTGGCATCTGTGCATATAAACATTTATTTATTGTAATAAGGGTAAGTGCGATTCATTACCGATTTGTGTACTAGTATGGAACGCACCGATTTATCCACACAGATAACACCGGCATTTGTTTGATTATCATTTGTTTTATCAATTAAAGGTCGAAGTGTTCGCTTACTTCTACTACTTAAATTAATTAATAATAAATAATTTATTTACGCACCTCATGTAATCATCAAGTACGAGAACATGCTACTTATAAGCTTCAAATTAGAAAATACGTAATAATAATATAAATTGTGTTTCTCTGAAAAAACACTAAAATACATTTTATTTTCCTTCCTTCCATTATTCACAATGAATCGTGTCATCGCTAACAAAACCAAACTCTCATTCTAATGACATATTTCTCAATGGCTAACCGCTTCTTTATTTTTACAAAAATAGGCTTAAGAATAATTAGAGTTTACCACCGTACACAACACATATACACACACATAAACACAAACATACATATAGTCACTTCAGCTTAACGTTTCCAATACCTATGAGGTACCTGCCAATACTCAGGAATCCTTAAAACACATCAATACAATTGAATGGGTATCAAAAGGAACTGAAACTAATATGTGTCGCTTTTGAAAAGGGTCTCTTCTATTGTCGTGAGATTTCATTAGTATCACTGTAGCTCTATTACGAGTTGACATAAAAACGTTGACGTAATAATATTCGTTAAAATGCATTAGAATTTTTTTTAATTGAAGATTGGAGTGTATAAAGGTCTTGAACTTCGTTACTTATTAAGAACATAAATAAATATGAGAATAAAATAAGTAATGATCACGTGACCATAAGCAAGTTAATACAATTCTCAATTTTAATTAACGACAGCGGATCACGACTGTCATAAAGTATTTTTGCCTCAAAACCTAGGGCGTTTTTTAAACATGCATTTGCCTAGAGTCACAAACAATTTATTCATAATTAATTTTATTTCGGTTAATTTAATTTTTTTTAATTTAAATTTATTGTTAAACCTTTAACCACTTCTTCATAAAAAAAGTGCGTGCTTACAAAGTACACATGTGAGAAGTGAAACTAAATTAGTTATTACTAAGGTAAAAGCCCCAATAGATGATTATGTACCAGTATTGTATTTGTATATCTATATTCACACTGTCTACACACTGTATACGCGCTAATGATAATATAAATAAATAAAAAATCTGCGTTTACTGCACAAGACTTTATGAGACAAAATTGCCATCTAAAGTTCTAATATGTAACTACTAAACGAATACATCAACCAATAGCGTGTATTTTTTCTCGATCTCCTTCAATCTTTCTCACTATAGCTCTCTCCTACCTCTCGCTCCATGGCTATTTGCTTCATGCTACGTTCGCCCTTTCTCACTCTCTCACAATCGGTCTCAATCGCTCTCTCCCTTTTCTCTCTCCTCTCAATCTACGTGACGCTAAAATTATTATTATTTCGTTTTATCCTTAAAAATTTAACCCTCATGCGCCTAAAGAAGTTTCACTTCAAATAGATAGTCTAATTGCACTATATACTATTTCGTGTATTTCTATCAAATTGTGTTTACGCTGTAATCAAAAGAGACAGATGAGTAGGTACTTTAATAAAAGCGGTTAGTGTTTTCGTAATTAATATTTGAATAGACTTATATAGGTAGGTTTAAACACATAATTCAATTAATAATTTTGTAAAGATAGCCTGGTGTTTCATAGGCTGTACATACTTAATTAGTTTTATCATAATTAATTTCAAACAAACTATGGCGTATGGACCGCCGCTTAAGAATATTTGCGACAATCTCTCATATGATTTTTCAATTCCAAATTGAATCTGTTTCATTCAAAGATCAGTTAAAAAGAGTGACGACGCACTTTGAAGGTATAGAGGTTTTTATTTGTAATCTTGTTATTACTAATTTAGGGTAAGTTATAGCATGTGTCTATCCGATAATATGTTAACATGGACCGATTTAACGCATTATCACCTACTTATTTTATTGGTTCTATGCAATTTCATTTTTTGTTATCGGATATCAGGCATTCCGCAGTCCTGGTATATAGGTAGACCAGAAGAACTTAAATTTCCTGGTGAAACAATTTTCTGGTGTATCTAATTGAAATTAAATTATTTTAAAAAATAATTTAATTTCAATTTAATTATTTTAAATTTTAAAAAATTATTTTTAATATTATAAATTTTTCAAATTGTTTAATAATTAATTCAAGAGGATGGAGGTTTAGGATCTACTGTGTAGTATTTGGCAGGATAAGATTACTATATAGTTTGTATTTGTACAATACTCAGACTACTTACTTTTTAAATGTAAACCTAAAATGGGAAAGGATGGAGCAGTGTTGGCCTAGTAGGTTCAGTGTGCGACTCTCATCCCTGAGGTCGTAGGTTCCATCGTGTGTATGTATATGTATACCAATGGGCTTTCTGTCTATGTGCGTATTTAAACACTTGTACTGTGAAGGAAAACATTGTGAGAAAACCGGCTTGCCTTAGACGGAAAAATCGATCGCTGTGAACTTTCTATTTAGAATAACAACAAATGATCACGAAAGATATTTGAATCCCAAACCGTTTAGATTTTTTCTGATGTCTGAGACTTTCATTATATTTTAGTTAGACAATGTGAAAACATACTATCTTATTTAATTAAAGTCCACACTTAGTTTTGTAATAAAGTTTATTTAAAGAAAATTTCAAACATTTTATATAGGTTAACAAATTCAAAAGGAAAAAATGGGCAAGTCGTATGTATGTAAAATAAAATATTCCTTAATGTGTAATGAAACCATTAGTTTTAACTGATGTTATAAATTGTACATTATTTATCTCATCAAAAGTATTGTTTAATAATGTTTGTTACCCAAGAATGCATTTGAGTTAATTGCATTTTCAATTAATATTCATTGCGTATCTTAAAAAAACAATTATTATCTTATTCCAAAACGTTTATTAATATCGAACAGTATTAACCCAATAAAACAAGTTTCGATTGACATTTAAAAATGCGGGTATTAAGGTATTATTTTAGTTAGACTTTAGTTAGCCAGTACTAATTTGAACTAGTTAGGAATAAGACTTACAAAATGATATTAATTATAACCATTTTCGTTTGTGTATTTGTGACTGTTATATACTATTTTAATGTGAACAAAAATTATTGGAAAATTAGAAATGTGGTGCAAGTGAACTACGCTGCATGGGACTTTTTACTTGGAAAGTGTTCGTTGCCAGAAGTTTATAGAAATATTTATAACGCGTATCCAAATGAAAACTATGTTGGGATGTTCTTCAATTCAAAACCTGTACTTGTTTTGAAAAATTTGGAAGATATTCGAGCTGTTTTGAAAGATTCACACTGCTTTCACTCCCGTGGTTATTATGTAAATGATAAAGAAGACTTGATAGATAACTTACTTTTAATGAATGATTATCAACGCTGGAAGCTGGTCAGACAGAATATTACACCAGTTTTCACTATTAAAAAGTTGAAAAGTATGTCGCATTCAATATACCAATGTTCGGACAGTTTGATTGATTATATAAAGAATTATCAAAGCGAGAAAAATAAGAGTGTATATGAAAAATTTAATTTTGTTGCTATTGGATCATCAATATTTGGATTAGACTTTATAACAAAAAATGCATTACAATCGCCAATCGTAAATGCGCTTTGTAAACCACTCCCATTTTTTCATCGATGTTTATTTTCATTAAAACTGATTATTAGCATCCAATTTCCAATACTGCTTAAGGTTCTAAATATAAAAATATTTGATGATTACAAAAATCTTATATTGGAAGTTATACAAAAAGTCAGTAAATGTCGTCAACAGACGCCTGGAAAAAGGGACGACTATATAGATATGTATATGGAAATACAAAGTGATGAATCGATTCAAGATGCATCAGGTTATAAAGTAAATATTGATCAGTTTGTGGCTTCCCAAGCATTTTCGTTTTTTGTGGCCGGCGTCGAAACGACAGCAAGCGCTGTCGATTATACATTATTGGAATTAGCAAACAACAAACACATTTTGCAGAAGGTTCATAAGGAAATTGACGAAATATTTCATAAATATAAGGAACTTAACTACAACAATGTCGAATCTATGGAATACCTAGACATGGTTCTCAGTGAAGCTTTGAGGAAATATCCTCCGATTGGATCTATGCAACGAATGGCAACTGAAGATGCAATTTTGCCATCAAATTTAAAAGTTAACAAAGGTATTTATGTCATTATTCCGATATACGCGTTGCATATGGATTCCAAATATTTCGAGGAGCCAGACAAATTCGACCCAGAAAGATTTTCTTCGGACAACATTAATAAAATTAAAAAGTACACTTATTTGCCATTTAGTGAAGGAAATCGTATCTGTATTGGTAAGTATTTCAATGAACTTATTTTTCGATATAACATAATTACGGTATCAATGATAAATGTCCTTTTAGCCTTGTTTAGTTAATAAAAGGTGACAAGACAAAAGTTACACTGGCTATTCTGCGTTTATGGTACAGGTTAATAATATGTACTTCATTTTACTTAAACAAATTTCCTAACAACCTTATTTGAAAAATAAGTTTTTAAATATGGTTTGAACGTGTAATATATAACATTGAATATCACAAGTGAAAAACATAAGTGACTGAAAAATACCATTAACGATGACAATATCATTTAGTAGTTTATTGTTACAATAATAATTTATATTTTCAAAAAAAAAATATTGTAAAACAAAAACTTGGCGATTAAAAAGAGTGGCGGAGAGTTAATTGCCAGTTATTCTTTTCCGTTCTACGCCCTTGATTTGAGAACTGGCAGGAAATGTAAAATTAGAAGCATTTAATGTATATTTCTTTTTTTTTTGACGTTCATAAGTGTACATTGTGTTACCTACATTAATAAATGGTTTTTGTTTGTTTGTTTGACTGATATAAATTAGTAAATAATTGACATGAATTGTCAAACAATTGATACATTAATAAAAACGCAAACGAAACTTTTGTTTCAGGTGCAAAGTACGCGCGGCTTCATATGAAAATTATGCTCGCTGTTCTGTTGCGAGAATTCACTTTAAAAAGTTGTATGTATAGGGTTACAACATTCGAGCCTAATTTATTTACGCTAAGCAATTCAAGTGTACAATATGAGTTGATTCCCAGGCACAAAAGAGTATAAAAATGATATAAGAGAAAAATAGAATTATGGTGTATAAAAAAACCAAATTCATTAACTATGTACAGTATACACTTAATAAACGTCAATAGTGGATGGTTCTTTATATTTTAATAAAATAACTAGAAATCCAACTTTTCTATGTAAACCAGTCCCAAGGCTTGGTCAATTGGTCATGGGATGCCTTTACTCAAATTAATAAGAGACAAAAGTTATCAAATAAGAAAATTGACGTATAATTCAGTTTGTGTGCCACCGATTTTCTATGTAAAGTTATTAATTGTTACCGTCCCACTGAGCCTAAATAAGTTTCATATATTCTCAGTTAAGTTTGACTTTGTAATTATAAATGGCGATGTCTGGTGAGGGGTGGATCCTGGAGATCATGACCCCTTCTGGGGCCTGGACATGGTATCGCTTTATAACCATTTTTTTATTGATATTATAATAAACGAGCTTTTTTAAGGCGGCAAAGGTATAAAATAAGAAAATGTGAATTGGTTGTTTGAAATGTTAGATGAAAAAGACATGTACAATACTAAAAGTTATTACATATTTGACATAAAAATCTCAGTTTCAAGTTTCGCACTTTTAAGTACCTTCATTTGACTTTAGGTTTTTAAATATATGTGTGATTTGTTTTTAAAATGATATCTGAATCAAATGTTGGAAACTATCTTTTTATAATAGTTTATTAAAAATTATCATTCCTTGAAAAAAAACGTCGAATTAAATTATTGTTCTTACATAAAAAGTCGATATTATAACAGAATTGTTTAAATATTTCTTCCAATGCATATTCCAGGAATTAATAAGGAATTGCAAGCGTAGCTGTAAATAATAACAATAGGAGTCAACACTTGATATAACACAAAAATAAACCAGACCCTTATTTATCTAATATGTGAAAAATTCAATAAAAACTTTGTAATTATTTATCAATATTCCTTGCAGCCTCCAGTATTTAAAACATAAAAAATAAAACAATTAATTTATTTCAATTATTACATTAAATAGTGTTTTGTGTTTGTTTAATCATAATTAAAAAATCATTATATGTAATTTTAATTAATTAAATAATTTATATAAACGTGTGTTTTATTTTTTTGTTGTTTAGATTAAAACCTTAAAACGATTTTTAATGATGTAAACTCTGGTGGTGGTACCACTTAACATCAGATGAGATTCCTTTTCATGTGTTCCATGTTCTATAAACAAATGCGATGAATTGAAGGTCTCAGGTGTTATAAATGGTGAAATAGTAAGTAAAAGTTACTGAAGGTACAAAATATAAACGTAGAAGGTAGTCAAGTAGTGGGTCCGCGAAAAAAGGGTTTTTAAAAACTTAAAGTTAAAATGAGTACAACCGGTCCGATTTGAGGTCCGTTTAATACTAAATATTACAAGTGTTCTATTATATTTATATCCTATTCTTAAAGGCCTACGTGATCGTTCTGCTGATACATTGTTCTCACACTCTACAAGGAAACGTTACTTAGTAAGAACTAAGAGTGGTTCGTAGAATCATGTAACAGCATTTCGGCTAATGAAATATAAAGGATCTTTGTACTACTATGTTGCAATGGTTTTTGTTTATATAAAATATAATTATCCTATGGTGGTGACACACGGGGTTATATAACTAGGTACAAAATATAACGTAACCCATTAGGAGATTTTGTGATTTATACTTAAAATCATTTAAAATTTGAAATGATGTGTCGAACTAATTTACAACCATTTTTATATACTTTAAAAAGTCTCAACTGTTTTATCGAAACACAAAAACTTTTTTTCTTTATAAATTCTACCAATATCTGCCTGTATCAATAGACCACTAGAATTTATTCGTTAGCTCCCATTATATTTGCATACATCTACACTATATTTTTAAAGAATATTTCACAGTAAATATTTCTACAAAACGGTTTTAGATTATCGAGAATCAAATCGATATTAACTCATACTCAAGGCTGATGTGATATTACGTTTTTAAGTCGAAGGAGAATTCATTTCTAACCTACTTTAATTTTTATTGATCAAAAGTGCATATTATCATGAAAATGTCTTCGGAAATCTATAATTTTGTTTGAATGTATATTAATTTATCTTTTCATGGAAACGCAGCGTACTATTTTTTTTTTAACTTGTATCATATAAGTACTTTGAAAAGAGCTCAGTCAGATATCATTTGGATATGGATAAAATCCAGCAGTTTCTTGGTGTGCTTCTTAGAATCCTAGACAATGATGAAATAAAGATGCAAATCTAATGACTTAGCGCAGAGGTATTATCGTTACCCATGAGATTTATTTGAGGTAAGATTATTGGTATTTGAAAAAAATCTAATAAGTCTGAAAAGATCACACAATCATTTTGAAGAGACTCACAAAATACATTTGTTTCAAAACCTTGCGCGTTTTCTTAAACATGCATTCACGCTAGGTTTTAAAGTCACAAACGATTTAATCGAAATTAATTAATTTATGATTGAAATTAATGAATGAGATTTCAATAAATTATTTTGCATAAAATATAAAATACTAATATTTCATAAATTCTCTTTACGAAATTTCAATTTTAAAAATAGAATTTGTATAAGTCATAAGGTAATTCGCCCTTCTCTCACTTTCTCTCAATCGGTCTCAATCGCTCTCTCCCTTTTTTTCGACAAAAACGCTGAACATATTATATGTAATATTATTAATATTGCGTTTCATCCGTAAAATGTTACCCTCATGCGCCTAAAATAGTTTCACTTCAAAAATACGTCTAAATACACTAAGCAGTCATTTTACAATTTGGCATTCTAATAAACAATAAACTGCAAGCTCCCTCCTTATCAGAATGCCAAATCGTAAAATGACTGCTTTACGACTGATTTGAGCGCGACTGCCGATGCGAAAACCGCTGTGAGAGTTCGAAAAGTGAGTTACAGAATCGCAAGTGCAGTGGCTGCACGCGTAAAAATATTCGTATTATTATATGTATATTTTGTATTTATGTATTCGAAACAACGATCTCAGGGATGACAATCGCACGCTGAAGCCACTAAGCCAACACTGCTCGACTCAACCTACATAGTAATATTAAAAAGAAAATTAAAACAAATTTAAAAGTTTGGAGTAGAAATTAATTATTATTCGTGTGTGTAATTAGTCATTACTAACATTGTAGAAACTATTTCCGTTAGTGTAAATATTAATTACATTTATACATGGAAAACTAAACTTTCATTATTTGGTGAATAAAAATTCTTGTTGCTAACTGGTAACAACGGTCTTATCGCTAACAAGTGATGTCTTACAGTCAGCTCTAGAAAATAAAAATGATATTTAATGGACACAGAGGATTGTTAACCTAGGCACGCTTCTTATCCCCCAGGTTTGAAGAACCTGCAACAAACATTACTAGCCACTTCAATGATGGTTACGGGAACCTTGAGAGGGGTTTAAACCAATCTCAAAATTACCTTTTGGATTGCAAAAGGATGGATATTCAGATCTACTGTGTAGTATTTGTAAGATAAGATTACTACATAGTCTGTATGTCTTGTTAATCTAAATAAACAACCCTTTGATTATTTTTAAATGTAAACCTAAAATGGGAATGGATGGAGCAGATTTGGCCTAGTGGCTTGAGTATGCGACTCTCATCACTGAGATCGTAGGTTCCATCATGTGTATGTGTACCAATGGGCTTTCTATCTATGTGCGTATTTAACACTTGTAATGTGAAGGAAAACATTGTGAGGAAACCGCCTTGGCTTAGACCTATAAGTCGATGGCTGTCAACTTTCATTAAGAAGAAACAACAAATGGTTACGTAAGAAATCTGAAGCACAAACCGTAAAGATTTTTAGATGTCTAACCGTAAAAACATTTATTATATTTATGTTAGATAATGTGCAAACATTAGATTTTAAAGTTAAGAAAATAACATAAGTAATATAAAAGTAACTTAAATAGATAAAATATTTCCTAAATGCCTAAAGAAACTATTAGTTATAAATTGAACGTTATCTATACCATCAAAAGAATTGTTTAATAACATTTTTTAGCCAAACATGCTGTATTTCAGTTAATATTTTTTCCGTGTCTTAGAAAACAAATTATTAGCTAATTCCAAAACGTTAATTAATATTGAACAGTATTAACCGAATAAAACGTTATGATTGACAATTAAAAAAGCGGGTGTTGAGGTATACTTTAACTAGCCAGTACTAATTTGAACTAATTGGGAATATAACTTACAAAATGATATTAATTATAACCATCTTCGTTTGTAGTCTTGTTACTGTTATATACTATTATAATGTTAATAAAAATTATTGGAAAATAAGAAATGTGGTGCAAGTGAACTACGCTGCATGGGACTTTTTACTTGGAAAGTGTTCTTTGCCAGAAGTTTATAGAAATATTTATAACGCGTATCCAAGTGAAAACTATGTCGGGATGTACTTAAATTCAAAACCTGTACTTGTTTTGAAAAATTTGGAAGATATTCGAGCTGTTTTGAAAGATTCACACTGCTTTCACTCCCGTGGGTATTATCTTAATGATAAAGAAGACTTGATAGATAACTTACTTTTCATGAATGATTATCAACGCTGGAAGCTGGTCAGACAGAAAATTACACCAGTTTTCACTAATAAAAAGTTGAAAAGTATGTCACATTCAATATACCAATGTTCAGACAATTTAATTGATTATATAAAGAATTATCATTGCGAGAAAAATAAGAGTGTATATGAAAAATTTAATTTTGTTGCTATCGGATCAGCAATATTTGGATTAGACTTTGTAACAAAAAATGCATTACAATCGCCAATCGTAAATGCGCTTTGTAAACCACTCCCATTTTTTCATCGATGTTTATTTTCTTTAAAACTGATTATTAGCATCCAATTTCCAATACTGCTTAAGGTTCTCAATATAAGAATATTTGATGATTACAAAAATCTTATATTGGAAGTTATACAAAAAGTCAGTAAATGTCGTCAACAGACGCCTGGAAAAAGGGACGACTATATAGATATGTATATGGAAATACAAAATGATGAATCGATTCAAGATGCATCAGGTTATAAAGTAAATATCGATCAGTTTGTGGCTTCCCAAGCATTTTCGTTTTTTGTGGCCGGCGTCGAAACGACAGCAAGTGCTGTAGATTATACATTATTAGAATTAGCAAACAACAAACACATTTTGCAGAAGGTTCATAAGGAAATTGACGGAATATTTCATGAATATAAGGAACTTAACTACAACAATGTCAAATCTATGAAATACCTAAACATGGTTCTCAGTGAAGCTTTGAGGAAATATCCTCCGATTGGGTCTATGCAACGAATGGCAACTGAAGATGCAATCTTGCCGTCGAATTTAAAAGTTAACAAAGGTATTTATGTCATTATCCCGATATACGCATTGCATATGGATGCCAAGTATTTCGAGGAGCCAGACATATTCGACCCAGAAAGGTTTTCTTCGGACAACATTAATGAAATTAAAAAGTACACTTATTTGCCATTTAGTGAAGGAAATCGTGTCTGTATTGGTAAGTATTTCAATGAACTTATTTATCGATATAACATAATTACGGTATCAATGATAAATGTCCTTTTAGCATTGTTTAGTTAATGAAAGGTGAAAAGACATCATTACAAGGTGACAAGACAAAAGTTACACTGGCTATTCTGAACAGGTTAATAATATGTACTTCTCATTTTATTTAAACAAATTTCCTAACAACCTTATTTGAAAAATAAGTTTTTAAATATGGTTTGAACGTGTAATATATAACATTGAATATCACAAGTGAAAACATAAGTGACTGAAAAATACCATTAACAATGATAATATCATTTTCAATATCATTTAGTTGTTTATTGTTACAATAATAATTTATATTTTCAAAAAAAATTATTGTAAAACAAAAACTTGGCGATTAAAAAGAGTGGCGGAGAGTTAATTGCCAGTTATTCTCTTCCGTTCTACGCCCTTGATTTGAGAACTGGCAGTAAATGTAAAATTAGAAGCATTTAATGTATATTTCTTTTTTTTTGACGTTCATAAGTGTACATTGTGTTACCTACATTAATAAATGGTTTTTGTTTGTTTGTTTGACTGATATAAATTAGTAAATAATTGACATGAATTGTCAAAAAATTGATACATCAATAAAAACGCAAACGAAACTTTTGTTTCAGGTGCAAAGTACGCGCGGCTTCATATGAAAATTATGCTCGCTGTTCTGTTGCGAGAATTCACTTTAAAAAGTTGTATGTATAGGGTTACAACATTCGAGCCTAATTTATTTACGCTAAGCAATTCAAGTGTACAATATGAGTTGATTCCCAGGCACAAAAGAGTATAAAAATGATATAAGAGAAAAATAGAATTATGGTGTATAAAAAAACCAAATTCATTAACTATGTACAGTGTACTCTTAATAAACGTCAATAGTGGATGGTTCTTTATATTTTATTTTATTTTCATTATATTTTAATAAAATAACTAGAAATCCAACTTTTCTATGTAAAAAAAAAATGGCATGCCTTTACTCAAATTAATAAGAGATAAAAAGTTATGAAATAAGAAAATTGACGTATAATTCAGTTTGTGTGCCACCGATTTTCTATGTAAAGTTATTAATTGTTACCGTCCCACTGAGCCTAAATAAGTTTCATATATTCTCAGATAAGTTTGACTTTGTTATTATAAATGGCGATGTCTGGTCAAGGGTGGATCCTGGGGATCATGACCCCTTGTGGGGCCTGGACAGGGTATCGCTGTATAACCATGTTTTTATTGATATTGTAATAAAATAGCTTTTTTAAGGCGGCAATTCAAGGAATATAAGAAAATGTGAATTGGTTGTTTGAAATGTTAGATGAAAAAGACATGTACAATACTAAAAGTTATTACATATTTGACATAAAAATCTCAGTTTCAAGTTTCGCACTTTTAAGTACCTTCATTTGACTTTAGGTTTTTAAATATATGTGTGATTTGTTTTTAAAATGATATCTGAATCAAATGTTGGAAACTATCTTTTTATAATAGTTTATTAAAAATTATCTTTCCTTGAAAAAAAACGTCGAATTAAATTACTGTTCTGACATAAAAAGTCGATATTATAACAGAATTGTTTAAATATTTCTTCCAATGCATATTCCAGGAATTAATAAGGAATTGCAAGCGTAGCTGTAAATAATAACAATAGGAGTCAACACTTGATATAACACAAAAATAAACCAGACCCTTATTTATCTAATATGTGAAAAATTCAATAAAAACTTTGTAATTATTTATCAATATTCCTTGCAGCCTCCAGTATTTAAAACATAAAAAATAAAACAATTAATTTATTTCAATTATTACATTAAATAGTGTTGGTTTGTGTTTGTTTAATCATAATTAAAAAATCATTATATGTAATTTTAATTAATTAAATAATTTATATAACCGTGTGTTTTATTTTTTTGTTGTTTAGATTAAAACCTTAAAACGATTTTTAATGATGTAAACTCTGGTGGTGGTACCACTTAACATCAGATGAGATTCCTTTTCATGTGTTCCATGTTCTATAAACAAATGCGATGAATTGAAGGTCTCAGGTGTTATAAATGGTGAAATAGTAAGTAAAAGTTACTGAAGGTACAAAATATAAACGTAGAAGGTAGTCAAGTAGTGGGTCCGCGAAAAAGGGTTTTTAAAAACTTAAAGTTAAAATGAGTACAACCGGTCCGATTTGAGGTCCGTTTGATACTAAATATTACAAGTGTTCTATTATATTTATATCCTATTCTTAAAGGCCTACGTGATCGTTCTGCTGATACATTGTTCTCACACTCTACAAGGAAACGTTACTTAGTAAGAACTAAGAGTGGTTCGTAGAATCATGTAACAGCATTTCGGCTATTGAAATATAAAGGATCTTTGTACTACTATGTTGCAATGGTGTTTCTTTATATAAAATATAATTATCCTATGGTGGTGACACACGGGGTTATATAACTAGGTACAAAATATAACGTAACCCATTAGGAGATTTTGTGATTTATACTTAAAATCATTTAAAATTTGAAATGATGTGTCGAACTAATTTACAACCATTTTTATATACTTTAAAAAGTCTCAACTGTTTTATCGAAACACAAAAACTGTTTTTCTTTATAAATTCTACCAATATCTGCCTGTATCAATAGACCACTAGAATTTATTCGTTAGCCCCCATTATATTTGCATACATCTACACTATATTTTTAAAGAATATTTCACAATAAATATTTCGACAAAACGGTTTTAGATTATCGAGAATCAAATCGATATTAACTCATACTCAAGGCTGATGTGATATTACGTTTTTAAGTCGAAGGAGAATTCATTTCTAACCTACTTTAATTTTTATTGATCAAAAGTGCATATTATCATGAAAATGTCTTCGGAAATCTATAATTTTGTTTGAATGTATATTAATTTATCTTTTCATGGAAACGCAGCGTACTATTTTTTTTTTAACTTGTATCATATAAGTACTTTGAAAAGAGCTCAGTCAGATATCATTTGGATATGGATAAAATCCAGCAGTTTCTTGGTGTGCTTCTTAGAATCTTAGACAATGATGAAATAAAGATGCAAATCTAATGACTTAGCGCAGAGGTATTATCGTTACCCATGAGATTTATTTGATGTACGATTATTGGTATTTGAAAAAAATCTAATAAGTCTGAAAAGATCACACAATCATTTTGAAGAGACTCACAAAATACATTTGTTTCAAAACCTTGCGCGTTTTCTTAAACATGCATATACGCTAGGTTTTAAAGTCACAAACGATTTAATCGAAATTAATTAATTTATGATTGAAATTAATGAATGAGATTTCAATAAATTATTTTGCATAAAATATAAAATACTAATATTTCATAAATTCTCTTTACGAAATTTCAATTTTAAAAATAGAATTTGTATAAGTCATAAGGTAATTCGCCCTTCTCTCACTTTCTCTCAATCGGTCTCAATCGCTCTCTTCCCTTTTTATCGACAAAAACGCTGAACATATTATATGTAATATTATTATTATTGCGTTTCATCCGTAAAATGTTACCCTCATGCGCCTAAAATAGTTTCACTTCAAAAATACGTCTAAATACACTAAGCAGTCATTTTACGATTTGGCATTCTGATAAACAATAAACTGCAAGCTCCCTCCTTATCAGAATGCCAAATCGTAAAATGACTGCTTTACGACTGATTTGAGCGCGACTGCCGATGCGAAAACCGCAGTAAGAGTTCGAAAAGTGAGTTACAGAATCGCAAGGCTGCACGCGTAAAAATATTCGTATTATTATATGTATATTTTGTATTTATGTATTCGAAACAACGATCTCAGGGATGACAATCGCACGCTGAGCCACTAAGCCAACACTGCTCGACTCAACCTACATAGTAATAATAAAAAGAAAATTAAAACAAATTTAAAAGTTTGGAGTAGAAATTAATTATTATTCGTGTGTGTAATTAGTCATTACTAACATTGTAGAAACTATTTCCGTTAGTGTAAATATTAATTACATTTATACATGGAAAACTAAACTTTAATTATTTGGTGCATAAAAATTCTTGTTGCTAACTGGTAACAACGGTCTTATTGCTAACAAGTGATGTCTTACAGTCAGCTCTAGAAAATAAAAATGATATTTAATGGACACAGAGGATTGTTAACCTAGGCAGTAGGCACGCTTCTAATCCCCCAGGTTTGATGAACCTGCAACAAACATTACTAGCCACTTCAATGATGGTTACGGGAACCTTGAGAAGGGTTTAAACCAATCTCAAAATTTATCCGGAACTTATTGGATTGCAAAAGGATGGATATTCAGATCTACTGTGTAGTATTTTGTAAGATAAGATTACTACATAGTCTGTATGTCTTGTTAATCTAAATAATCAACCCTTTGATTATTTTTAAATGTTAACCTAAAATGGGAATGGATGGCCTAGTGGCTTGAGTGTGCGACCAATGGGCTTTCTGTCTATGTGCGTATTTAACACTTGTAATGTGATGGAAACATTGTGAGGAAATCGGCTTGCCTTAGACCCAAAAGTCGACGGCTGTCAACTTTCATTAAGAAGAAACAACAAATGATTACGAAAGAAATGAAGCCCAAACCGTAAAGATTTTTTTTATGTCAAGACATTTATTATATTTATGTTATATAATGTGCAAACATAAGATTTTAAAGTTAAGAAAATTTCAAACATTTTATATAATATTTTTTAGCGAAACATGCTGTATTTCAGTTAATTCTATTTTCAATTAATATTTTTTCCGTGTCTTAGAAAACAAATTATTAGCTAATTCCAAAACGTTTATTAATATTGAACAGTATTAACCGAATAAAACGTTTTGAATGACAATTAAAAAAGCGGGTGTTGAGGTATACTTTAACTAGCCAGTACTAATTTGAACTTGGGAATATAACTTACAAAATGATATTAATTATATCCATCTTCGTTTGTAGTCTTGTTACTGTTATATACTATTATAATGTTAATAAAAATTATTGGAAAATAAGAAATGTGGTGCAAGTGAACTACGCTGCATGGGACTTTTTACTTGGAAAGTGTTCTTTGCCAGAAGTTTATAGAAATATTTATAACGCGTATCCAAATGAAGACTATGTTGGGATGTACTTAAATTCAAAACCTGTACTTGTTTTGAAAAATTTGGAAGATATTCGAGCTGTTTTGAAAGATTCACACTGCTTTCACTCCCGTGGGTATTATCTTAATGATAAAGAAGACTTGATAGATAACTTACTTTTCATGAATGATTATCAACGCTGGAAGCTGGTCAGACAGAAAATTACACCAGTTTTCACTAATAAAAAGTTAAAAAGTATGTCACATTCAATATACCAATGTTCATACAATTTAATTGATTATATAAAGAATTATCAATGCGAGAAAAATAAGAGTGTTTATGAAAAATTTAATTTTGTTGCTATCGGATCAGCAATATTTGGATTAGACTTTGTAACAAAAAATGCATTACAATCGCCAATCGTAAATGCGCTTTGTAAACCACTCCCATTTTTTCATCGATGTTTATTTTCTTTAAAACTGATTATTAGCATCCAATTTCCAATACTGCTTAAGATTCTCAATATAAGAATATTTGATGATTACAAAAATCTTATATTGGAAGTTATACAAAAAGTCAGTAAATGTCGTCAACAGACGCCTGGAAAAAGGGACGACTATATAGATATGTATATGGAAATACAAAATGATGAATCGATTCAAGATGCATCAGGTTATAAAGTAAATATCGATCAGTTTGTGGCTTCCCAAGCATTTTCGTTTTTTGTGGCCGGCGTCGAAACGACAGCAAGTGCTGTAGATTATACATTATTAGAATTAGCAAACAACAAACACATTTTGCAGAAGGTTCATAAGGAAATTGACGGAATATTTCATGAAAATAAGGAACTTAACTACAACAATGTCAAATCTATGAAATACCTAGACATGGTTCTCAGTGAAGCTTTGAGGAAATATCCTCCGATTGGGTCTATGCAACGAATGGCAACTGAAGATGCAATCTTGCCGTCGAATTTAAAAGTTAACAAAGGTATTTATGTCATTATCCCGATATACGCGTTGCATATGGATGCCAAGTATTTCGAGGAGCCAGACAAATTCGACCCAGAAAGGTTTTCTTCGGACAACATTAATAAAATTAAAAAGTACACTTATTTGCCATTTAGTGAAGGAAATCGTATCTGTATTGGTAAGTATTTCAATGAACTTATTCATCGATATAAAATAATTACGCTATCAATGATAAATGTCCTTTTAGCCTTGTTTAGTTAATGAAAGGTGACAAGACAAAAGTTACACTGGCTATTCTGCGTTTATGGAACAGGTTAATAATATGTACTTCTCATTTTACTTAAACAAATTTCCTAACAACCTCTTTTGAAAAATAAGTTTTTAAATATGGTTTGAACGTGTAATATATAACATTGAATATCACAAGTGAAAAACATAAGTGACTGAAAAATACCATTAACGATGACAATATCATTTTCAATATCATTTAGTAGTTTATTGTTACAATAAAAAAAAAATTATTGTAAAACAAAAACTTGGCGATTAAAAAGAGTGGCGGAGAGTTAATTGCCAGTTATTCTCTTCCGTTCTACGCCCTTGATTTGAGAACTGGCAGTAAATGTAAAATTAATGAAAATTAATGAAATTAAAAAAAGAGATATGCATTTAATGTATATCTCTTTTTTTTGACGTTCATAAGTGTACATTGTGTTACCTACATTAATAAATGGTTTTTGTTTGTTTGTTTGACTGTTATAAATTAGTAAATAATTGACATGAATTGTCAAAAAATTGATACATCAATAAAAACGCAAACGAAACTTTTGTTTCAGGTGCAAAGTACGCGCGGCTTCATATGAAAATTATGCTCGCTGTTCTGTTGCGAGAATTCACTTTAAAAAGTTGTATGTATAGGGTTACAACATTCGAGCCTAATTTATTTACGCTAAGCAATTCAAGTGTACAATATGAGTTGATTCCCAGGCACAAAAGAGTATAAAAATGATATAAGAGAAAAATAGAATTATGGTGTATAAAAAAACCAAATTCATTAACTATGTACAGTGTACTCTTAATAAACGTCAATAGTGGATGGTTCTTTATATTTTATTTTATTTTCATTATATTTTAATAAAATAACTAGAAATCCAACTTTTCTATGTAAAAAAAAAATGGCATGCCTTTACTCAAATTAATAAGAGATAAAAAGTTATGAAATAAGAAAATTGACGTATAATTCAGTTTGTGTGCCACCGATTTTCTATGTAAAGTTATTAATTGTTACCGTCCCACTGATCCTAAATAAGTTTCATATATATTCAGATCAGTTTGACTTTGTTATTATAAATGGCGATGTCTGGTCAAGGGTGGATCCTGGGGATCATGACCCCTTGTGGGGCCTGGACAGGGTATCGCTGTATAACCATGTTTTTATTGATATTGTAATAAAATAGCTTTTTTAAGGCGGCAATTCAAGGAATATAAGAAAATGTGAATTGGTTGTTTGAAATGTTAGATGAAAAAGACATGTACAATACTAAAAGTTATTACATATTTGACATAAAAATCTCAGTTTCAAGTTTCGCACTTTTAAGTACCTTCATTTGACTTTAGGTTTTTAAATATATGTGTGATTTGTTTTTAAAATGATATCTGAATCAAATGTTGGAAACTATCTTTTTATAATAGTTTATTAAAAATTATCTTTCCTTGAAAAAAAACGTCGAATTAAATTACTGTTCTTACATAAAAAGTCGATATTATAACAGAATTGTTTAAATATTTCTTCCATTGCATGTTCCAGGAATTAATAAGGAATTGCAAGCGTTGCTGTAAATAATAACAATAGGAGTCAACACTTGATATAACACAAAAATAAACCAGACCCTTATTTATCTAATATGTGAAAAATACAATAAAAACTTTGTAATTATTTATCAATATTCCTTGCAGCCTCCAGTATTTAAAACATAAAAAATAAAACAATTAATTTATTTCAATTATTACATTAAATAGTGTTTTGTGTTTGTTTAATCATAATTAAAAAAATCATTATATGTAATTTTAATTAATTAAATAATTTATATAACCGTGTGTTTTATTTTTTTGTTGTTTAGATTAAAACCTTAAAACGATTTTTAATGATGTAAACTCTGGTGGTGGTACCACTTAACATCAGATGAGATTCCTTTTCATGTGTTCCATGTTCTATAAACAAATGCGATGAATTGAAGGTCTCAGGTGTTAAAAATGGTGAAATAGTAAGTAAAAGTTACTGAAGGTACAAAATATAAACGTAGAAGGTAGTCAAGTAGTGGGTCCGCGAAAAAGGGTTTTTAAAAACTTAAAGTTAAAATGAGTACAACCGGTCCGATTTGAGGTCCGTTTAATACTAAATATTACAAGTGTTCTATTATATTTATATCCTATTCTTAAAGGCCTACGTGATCGTTCTGCTGATACATTGTTCTCACACTCTACAAGGAAACGTTACTTAGTAAGAACTAAGAGTGGTTCGTAGAATCATGTAACAGCATTTCGGCTATTGAAATATAAAGGATCTTTGTACTACTATGTTGCAATGGTGTTTCTTTATATAAAATATAATTATCCTATGGTGGTGACACACGGGGTTATATAACTAGGTACAAAATATAACGTAACCCATTAGGAGATTTTGTGATTTATACTTAAAATCATTTAAAATTTGAAATGATGTGTCGAACTAATTTACAACCATTTTTATATACTTTAAAAAGTCTCAACTGTTTTATCGAAACACAAAAACTGTTTTTCTTTATAAATTCTACCAATATCTGCCTGTATCTGATATAATATATCTGTAATAGACCACTAGAATTTATTCGTTAGCCCCCATTATATTTGCATACATCTACACTATATTTTTAAAGAATATTTCACAATAAATATTTCGACAAAACGGTTTTAGATTATCGAGAATCAAATCGATATTAACTCATACTCAAGGCTGATGTGATATTACGTTTTTAAGTCGAAGGAGAATTCATTTCTAACCTACTTTAATTTTTATTGATCAAAAGTGCATATTATCATGAAAATGTCTTCGGAAATCTATAATTTTGTTTGAATGTATATTAATTTATCTTTTCATGGAAACGCGGCGTACTATTTTTTTTAACTTGTATCATATAAGTACTTTGAAAAGAGCTCAGTCAGATATCATTTGGATATGGATAAAATCCAGCAGTTTCTTGGTGTGCTTCTTAGAATCCTAGACAATGATGAAATAAAGATGCAAATCTAATGACTTAGCGCAGAGGTATTATCGTTACCCATGAGATTTATTTGAGGTACGATTATTGGTATTTGAAAAAAATCTAATAAGTCTGAAAAGATCACACAATCATTTTGAAGAGACTCACAAAATACATTTGTTTCAAAACCTTGCGCGTTTTCTTAAACATGCATATACGCTAGGTTTTAAAGTCACAAACGATTTAATCGAAATTAATTAATTTATGATTGAAATTAATGAATGAGATTTCAATAAATTATTTTGCATAAAATATAAAATACTAATATTTCATAAATTCTCTTTACGAAATTTCAATTTTAAAAATAGAATTTGTATAAGTCATAAGGTAATTCGCCCTTCTCTCACTTTCTCTCAATCGCTCTCTCCCTTTTTTTCGACAAAAACGCTGAACATATTATATGTAATATTATTATTATTGCGTTTCATCCGTAAAATGTTACCCTCATGCGCCTAAAATAGTTTCACTTCAAAAATACGTCTAAATACACTAAGCAGTCATTTTACGATTTGGCATTCTGATAAACAATAAACTGCAAGCTCCCTCCTTATCAGAATGCCAAATCGTAAAATGACTGCTTTACGACTGATTTGAGCGCGACTGCCGATGCGAAAACCGCTGTGAGAGTTCCAAAAGTGAGTTACAGAATCGCAAGGCTGCACGCGTAAAAATATTCGTATTATTATATGTATATTTTGTATTTATGTATTCGAAACAACGATCTCAGGGATGACAATCGCACGCTGAAGCCACTAAGCCAACACTGCTCGACTCAACCTACATAGTAATAATAAAAAGAAAATTAAAACAAATTTAAAAGTTTGGAGTAGAAATTAATTATTATTCGTGTGTGTAATTAGTCATTACTAACATTGTAGAAACTATTTCCGTTAGTGTAAATATTAATTACATTTATACATGGAAAACTAAACTTTCATTATTTGGTGAATAAAAATTCTTGTTGCTAACTGGTAACAACGGTCTTATCGCTAACAAGTGATGTCTTACAGTCAGCTCTAGAAAATAAAAATGATATTTAATGGACACAGAGGATTGTTAACCTAGGCACGTTTCTAATCCCCCAGGTTTGATGAACCTGCAACAAACATTACTAGCCACTTCAATGATGGTTACGGGAACCTTGAGAAGGGTTTAAACCAATCTCAAAATTTATCCGGAACTTATTGGATTGCAAAAGGATGGATATTCAGATCTACTGTGTAGTATTTTGTAAGATTAACAAGACATACAGACTATGTAGTAATCTTTACTACATAGTCTGTATGTCTTGTTAATCTAAATAAACAACCCTTTGATTATTTTTAAATGTTAACCTAAAATGGGAATGGATGGAGCAGATTTGGCCTAGTGGCTTGAGTATGCGGCTCTCATCACTGAGATCGTAGGTTCCATCATGTGTATGTGTATGGCTTTTTATCTATGTGCGTATTTCACACTTGTAATGTGGAGGAAAACATTGTGAGGAAACCGGCTTGCCTTAGACCTAAAAGTCGACAGCTGTCAACTTTCATTTAGAACAAACAACAAATGATAACGAAAGAAATCTAAAGCCCAAACCGTAAAGATTTTTTTTAAAGTCTAACCGTAAAGACATTTATTATATTTATGTTAGATAATGTGCAAACATTAGATTTTAAAGTTAAGAAAATTTCAAACATTTTATATAATATTTTTTAGCGAAACATGCTGTACTTCAGTTAATTCTATTTTCAATTAATATTTTTTCCGTGTCTTAGAAAACAAATTATTAGCTAATTCCAAAACGTTAATTAATATTGAACAGTATTAACCGAATAAAACGTTATGATTGACAATTAAAAAAGCGGGTGTTGAGGTATACTTTAACTAGCCAGTACTAATTTGAACTAATTGGGAATATAACTTACAAAATGATATTAATTATATCCATCTTCGTTTGTAGTCTTGTTACTGTTATATACTATTATAATGTTAATAAAAATTATTGGAAAATAAGAAATGTGGTGCAAGTGAACTACGCTGCATGGGACTTTTTACTTGGAAAGTGTTCTTTGCCAGAAGTTTATAGAAATATTTATAACGCGTATCCAAGTGAAAACTATGTCGGGATGTACTTAAATTCAAAACCTGTACTTGTTTTGAAAAATTTGGAAGATATTCGAGCTGTTTTGAAAGATTCACACTGCTTTCACTCCCGTGGGTATTATCTTAATGATAAAGAAGACTTGATAGATAACTTACTTTTCATGAATGATTATCAACGCTGGAAGCTGGTCAGACAGAAAATTACACCAGTTTTCACTAATAAAAAGTTAAAAAGTATGTCACATTCAATATACCAATGTTCATACAATTTAATTGATTATATAAAGAATTATCAATGCGAGAAAAATAAGAGTGTATATGAAAAATTTAATTTTGTTGCTATCGGATCAGCAATATTTGGATTAGACTTTGTAACAAAAAATGCATTACAATCGCCAATCGTAAATGCGCTTTGTAAACCACTCCCATTTTTTCATCGATGTTTATTTTCTTTAAAACTGATTATTAGCATCCAATTTCCAATACTGCTTAAGGTTCTCAATATAAGAATATTTGATGATTACAAAAATCTTATATTGGAAGTTATACAAAAAGTCAGTAAATGTCGTCAACAGACGCCTGGAAAAAGGGACGACTATATAGATATGTATATGGAAATACAAAATGATGAATCGATTCAAGATGCATCAGGTTATAAAGTAAATATCGATCAGTTTGTGGCTTCCCAAGCATTTTCGTTTTTTGTGGCCGGCGTCGAAACGACAGCAAGCGCTGTAGATTATACATTATTAGAATTAGCAAACAACAAACACATTTTGCAGAAGGTTCATAAGGAAATTGACGGAATATTTCATGAATATAAGGAACTTAACTACAACAATGTCAAATCTATGAAATACCTAAACATGGTTCTCAGTGAAGCTTTGAGGAAATATCCTCCGATTGGGTCTATGCAACGAATGGCAACTGAAGATGCAATCTTGCCGTCGAATTTAAAAGTTAACAAAGGTATTTATGTCATTATCCCGATATACGCATTGCATATGGATGCCAAGTATTTCGAGGAGCCAGACATATTCGACCCAGAAAGGTTTTCTTCGGACAACATTAATGAAATTAAAAAGTACACTTATTTGCCATTTAGTGAAGGAAATCGTGTCTGTATTGGTAAGTATTTCAATGAACTTATTTATCGATATAACATAATTACGGTATCAATGATAAATGTCCTTTTAGCATTGTTTAGTTAATGAAAGGTGAAAAGACATCATTACAAGGTGACAAGACAAAAGTTACACTGGCTATTCTGAACAGGTTAATAATATGTACTTCTCATTTTATTTAAACAAATTTCCTAACAACCTTATTTGAAAAATAAGTTTTTAAATATGGTTTGAACGTGTAATATATAACATTGAATATCACAAGTGAAAACATAAGTGACTGAAAAATACCATTAACAATGACAATATCATTTTCAATATCATTTAGTTGTTTATTGTTACAATAATAATTTATATTTTCAAAAAAAATTATTGTAAAACAAAAACTTGGCGATTAAAAAGAGTGGCGGAGAGTTAATTGCCAGTTATTCTCTTCCGTTCTACGCCCTTGATTTGAGAACTGGCAGTAAATGTAAAATTAGAAGCATTTAATGTATATTTCTTTTTTTTTGACGTTCATAAGTGTACATTGTGTTACCTACATTAATAAATGGTTTTTGTTTGTTTGTTTGACTGATATAAATTAGTAAATAATTGACATGAATTGTCAAAAAATTGATACATCAATAAAAACGCAAACGAAACTTTTGTTTCAGGTGCAAAGTACGCGCGGCTTCATATGAAAATTATGCTCGCTGTTCTGTTGCGAGAATTCACTTTAAAAAGTTGTATGTATAGGGTTACAACATTCGAGCCTAATTTATTTACGCTAAGCAATTCAAGTGTACAATATGAGTTGATTCCCAGGCACAAAAGAGTATAAAAATGATATAAGAGAAAAATAGAATTATGGTGTATAAAAAAACCAAATTCATTAACTATGTACAGTGTACTCTTAATAAACGTCAATAGTGGATGGTTCTTTATATTTTATTTTATTTTCATTATATTTTAATAAAATAACTAGAAATCCAACTTTTCTATGTAAAAAAAAAATGGCATGCCTTTACTCAAATTAATAAGAGATAAAAAGTTATGAAATAAGAAAATTGACGTATAATTCAGTTTGTGTGCCATCGATTTTCTATGTAAAGTTATTAATTGTTACCGTCCCACTGAGCCTAAATAAGTTTCATATATTCTCAGATAAGTTTGACTTTGTTATTATAAATGGCGATGTCTGGTCAAGGGTGGATCCTGGGGATCATGACCCCTTGTGGGGCCTGGACAGGGTATCGCTGTATAACCATGTTTTTATTGATATTGTAATAAAATAGCTTTTTTAAGGCGGCAATTCAAGGAATATAAGAAAATGTGAATTGGTTGTTTGAAATGTTAGATGAAAAAGACATGTACATTACCAAAAGTTATTACAATTTTGACATAAAAATCTCAGTTTCAAGTTTCGCACTTTTAAGTACCTTCATTTGACTTTAGGTTTTTAAATATATGTGTGATTTGTTTTTAAAATGATATCTGAATCAAATGTTGGAAACTATCTTTTTATAATAGTTCATTAAAAATTATCTTTCCTTGAAAAAAATATTGGTTGTTTGTAAAGTAGGTTTACGATCGAGATGTTTACGTGATAACGTCTTATTGGTGATATAAGTTTTTGGGAAGTAAGGAATTAATGAAGATAACAATTTTTTCAAATTTTAAATTACATCTATCGTTTTATTCACACTTTTGATGATAAATTTCGGGTGTAAAATGACAAGTTTACTTATTCGACTATGATATACATTTTTCTTCATACATTCACGGAATGACTGGCAGCGCTCGAGATGAGACGGGAGATCGGTCCGTCTCTCTCTCGTTATACCTGCGATGGCGCTCGTGAGGTTTTGGTGTGACACAAGTTTCTGAACATGTCACCCGACTTAAACGATTTTAAAGACGTTATCACGTCAAAAACGTCGAATTAAATTACTGTTCTTACATAAAAAGTCGATATTATAACAGAATTGTTTAAATATTTCTTCCAATGCATGTTCCAGGAATTAATAAGGAATTGCAAGCGTAGCTGTAAATAATAACAATAGGAGTCAACACTTGATATAACACAAAAATAAACCAGACCCTTATTTATCTAATATGTGAAAAATACAATAAAAACTTTGTAATTATTTATCAATATTCCTTGCAGCCTCCAGTATTTAAAACATAAAAAATAAAAAAAAAAATTTATTTCAATTATTACATTAAATAGTGTTGGTTTGTGTTTGTTTAATCATAATTAAAAAAATCATTATATGTAATTTTAATTAATTAAATAATTTATATAACCGTGTGTTTTATTTTTTTGTTGTTTAGATTAAAACCTTAAAACGATTTTTAATGATGTAAACTCTGGTGGTGGTACCACTTAACATCAGATGAGATTCCTTTTCATGTGTTCCATGTTCTATAAACAAATGCGATGAATTGAAGTGTTTGTTTAATCATAATTAAAAAAATCATTATATGTAATTTTAATTAATTAAATAATTTATATAACCGTGTGTTTTATTTTTTTGTTGTTTAGATTAAAACCTTAAAACGATTTTTAATGATGTAAACTCTGGTGGTGGTACCACTTAACATCAGATGAGATTCCTTTTCATGTGTTCCATGTTCTATAAACAAATGCGATGAATTGAAGGTCTCAGGTGTTATAAATGGTGAAATAGTAAGTAAAAGTTACTGAAGGTACAAAATATAAACGTAGAAGGTAGTCAAGTAGTGGGTCCGCGAAAAAGGGTTTTTAAAAACTTAAAGTTAAAATGAGTACAACCGGTCCGATTTGAGGTCCGTTTAATACTAAATATTACAAGTGTAATATTATATTTATATCCTATTCTTAAAGGCCTACGTGATCGTTCTGCTGATACATTGTTCTCACACTCTACAAGGAAACGTTACTTAGTAAGAACTAAGAGTGGTTCGTAGAATCATGTAACAGCATTTCGGCTATTGAAATATAAAGGATCTTTGTACTACTATGTTGCAATGGTGTTTCTTTATATAAAATATAATTATCCTATGGTGGTGACACACGGGGTTATATAACTAGGTACAAAATATAACGTAACCCATTAGGAGATTTTGTGATTTATACTTAAAATCATTTAAAATTTGAAATGATGTGTCGAACTAATTTACAACCATTTTTATATACTTTAAAAAGTCTCAACTGTTTTATCGAAACACAAAAACTGTTTTTCTTTATAAATTCTACCAATATCTGCCTGTATCAATAGACCACTAGAATTTATTCGTTAGCCCCCATTATATTTGCATACATCTACACTATATTTTTAAAGAATATTTCACAATAAATATTTCGACAAAACGGTTTTAGATTATCGAGAATCAAATCGATATTAACTCATACTCAAGGCTGATGTGATATTACGTTTTTAAGTCGAAGGAGAATTCATTTCTAACCTACTTTAATTTTTATTGATCAAAAGTGCATATTATCATGAAAATGTCTTCGGAAATCTATAATTTTGTTTGAATGTATATTAATTTATCTTTTCATGGAAACGCAGCGTACTATTTTTTTTTTAACTTGTATCATATAAGTACTTTGAAAAGAGCTCAGTCAGATATCATTTGGATATGGATAAAATCCAGCAGTTTCTTGGTGTGCTTCTTAGAATCCTAGACAATGATGAAATAAAGATGCAAATCTAATGACTTAGCGCAGAGGTATTATCGTTACCCATGAGATTTATTTGAGGTACGATTATTGGTATTTGAAAAAAATCTAATAAGTCTGAAAAGATCACACAATCATTTTGAAGAGACTCACAAAATATATTTGTTTCAAAACCTTGCGCGTTTTCTTAAACATGCATTCACGCTAGGTTTTAAAGTCACAAACGATTTAATCGAAATTAATTAATTTATGATTGACATTAATGAATGAGATTTCAATAAATTATTTTGCATAAAATATAAAATACTAATATTTCATAAATTCTCTTTACGAAATTTCAATTTTAAAAATAGAATTTGTATAAGTCATAAGGTAATTCGCCCTTCTCTCACTTTCTCTCAATCGGTCTCAATCGCTCTCTCCCTTTTTTTCGACAAAAACGCTGAACATATTATATGTAATATTATTATTATTGCGTTTCATCCGTAAAATGTTACCCTCATGCGCCTAAAATAGTTTCACTTCAAAAATACGTCTAAATACACTAAGCAGTCATTTTACGATTTGGCATTCTGATAAACAATAAACTGCAAGCTCCCTCCTTATCAGAATGCCAAATCGTAAAATGACTGCTTTACGACTGATTTGAGCGCGACTGCCGATGCGAAAACCGCTGTGAGAGTTCGAAAAGTGAGTTACAGAATCGCAAGGCTGCACGCGTAAAAATATTCGTATTATTATATGTATATTTTGTATTTATGTATTCGAAACAACGATCTCAGGGATGACAATCGCACGCTGAAGCCACTAAGCCAACACTGCTCGACTCAACCTACATAGTAATAATAAAAAGAAAATTAAAACAAATTTAAAAGTTTGGAGTAGAAATTAATTATTATTCGTGTGTGTAATTAGTCATTACTAACATTGTAGAAACTATTTCCGTTAGTGTAAATATTAATTACATTTATACATGGAAAACTAAACTTTCATTATTTGGTGAATAAAAATTCTTGTTGCTAACTGGTAACAACGGTCTTATCGCTAACAAGTGATGTCTTACAGTCAGCTCTAGAAAATAAAAATGATATTTAATGGACACAGAGGATTGTTAACCTAGGCACGCTTCTAATCCCCCAGGTTTGATGAACCTGCAACAAACATTACTAGCCACTTCAATGATGGTTACGGGAACCTTGAGAGGGGTTTAAACCAATCTCAAAATTTACTTTTTGGATTGCAAAAGGATGGATATTCAGATCTACTGTGTAGTATTTGTAAGATAAGATTACTACATAGTCTGTATGTCTTGTTAATCTAAATAAACAACCCTTTGATTATTTTTAAATGTAAACCTAAAATGGGAATGGATGGAGCAGATTTGGCCTAGTGGCTTGAGTATGCGACTCTCATCACTGAGATCGTAGGTTCCATCATGTGTATGTGTACCAATGGGCTTTCTATCTATGTGCGTATTTAACACTTGTAATGTGAAGGAAAACATTGTGAGGGAACCAGCTTGCCTTAGACCTAAAAGTCGACAGCTGTCAACTTTCATTTAGAACAAACAACAAATGATAACGAAAGAAATCTAAAGCACAAAACGTAAAGATGTTTTTAAAAGTCTAACCGTAAAGACATTTATTATATTTATGTTAGATAATTAATGTGCAAACATTAGATTTTAAAGTTAAGAAAATCTCAAACATTTTATATATGTTAAAAAAATTCAATTGAGTATAGTATGTATGTAAAAGTAACTTAAATAGACAAAATATTTCCTAAATGCATAAAGAAACCATTAGTTTTAAATGATGTTATAAATTGAACGTTAAAGAAAAAACTTTTTGACCGGATTGAAGTTATGTATTATTATAAAAAAAAGTTTTTTCTTTAAATGTGTAAAGGTTATGTCAATCAAAGACAATACTAATTGAACGTTATTTATTCCATCAAAAGAATTGTTTAATGACATTTTTTAGCCAAACATGCTGTATTTGAGTTGATTCTATTTTCAATTAATATTGTTTCAGTATCTTAGAAAACAAATTATTAGCTTATTCCAAAACGTTTATAAATACTGAACAGTATTAACCCAATAAAACGTTTTGATTGACAATTAAAAAAGCGGGTGTTGTGGTATACGTTAACTATCCAGTACTAATTTGAACTAATTGGGAATATAACTTACAAAATGATATTAATTATATCCATCTTCGTTTGTATTCTTGTTACTGTTATATACTATTTTAATGTTAATAAAAATTATTGGAAAATAAGAAATGTGGTGCAAGTGAACTACGCTGCATGGGACTTTTTACTTGGAAAGTGTTCGTTGCCAGAAGTTTATAGAAATATTTATAACGCGTATCCAAATGAAGACTATGTTGGGATGTTCTTCAATTCAAAACCTGTACTTGTTTTGAAAAATTTGGAAGATATTCGAGCTGTTTTGAAAGATTCACACTGCTTTCACTCCCGTGGGTATTATGTTAATGATAAAGAAGACTTGATAGATAACTTACTTTTCATGAATGATTATCAACGCTGGAAGCTGGTCAGACAGAAAATTACACCAGTTTTCACTAATAAAAAGTTGAAAAGTATGTCACATTCAATATACCAATGTTCAGACAATTTAATTGATTATATAAAGAATTATCATTGCGAGAAAAATAAGAGTGTATATGAAAAATTTAATTTTGTTGCTATCGGATCAGCAATATTTGGATTAGACTTTGTAACAAAAAATGCATTACAATCGCCAATAGTAAATGAGCTTTGTAAACCGCTCCCATTTTTTCAGCGATGTTTATTTTCATTAAAAATGATTATTAGCATCCAATTTCCAATACTGCTTAAGGTTCTAAATACAAAAATATTTGATGATTACAAAAATCTTATATTGGAAGTTATACAAAAAGTCAGTAAATGTCGTCAAGAGACGCCTGGAAAAAGGGACGACTATATAGATATGTATATGGAAATACAAAATGATGAATCGATTCAAGATGCATCAGGTTATAAAGTAAATATCGATCAGTTTGTGGCTTCCCAAGCATTTTCGTTTTTTGTGGCCGGCGTCGAAACGACAGCAAGTGCTGTCGATTATACATTATTGGAATTAGCAAACAACAAACACATTTTGCATAAGGTTCATAAGGAAATTGACGGAATATTTCATAAATATAAGGAACTTAACTACAACAATGTTGAATCTATGGAATACCTAGACATGGTTCTCAGTGAAGCTTTGAGGAAATATCCTCCGATTGGGTCTATGCAACGAATGGCAACTGAAGATGCAATTTTGCCTTCAAATTTAAAAGTTAACAGAGGTATTTATGTCATTATCCCGATATACGCGTTGCATATGGATGCCAAGTATTTCGAGGAGCCAGACATATTCGACCCAGAAAGGTTTTCTTCGGACAACATTAATGAAATTAAAAAGTATACTTATTTGCCATTCAGTGGAGGAAACCGTATTTGTATCGGTAAGTATTTCAATGAACTTATTTATCGATATAAAATACTAACGGTCTCAATGATAAATGTGCTTTTAGCCTTCTTTAGTAAATAAAAGGTGACACGACAACATTACAAGGTGATAAAGACAAAAGTTACACTGGCTAATCTGCGTTTATGGAACAGGTTACTAATATGTACGTCTCATTTAATTTAAACAGTTTTCACCAAGAAAGCGTCGTAATAGTATCTTCTAAAATTTAAGTTATTAGCTGATGTCGGCGAAATTGACCGCATGGAATTCCCTCCCTTGCTAACCACATTGAACAATTCACTAAGAATTTATCTAACTATTTTTATAAATTTATTATAAAATATCTTTGTAATGAAATATAATTTTGTTATTATTGTCATGAACAGATTTAATTAGCAGTGAAAAAGAACAATTCAAAAAAAGTGATTACATTTATAATATAGAATGTGACAATATAATCCAGGATGTGTGTTGTGCCTAGAGATAAAGCGCGCGATTCTTGTGGTTGTGTGTAAAACTTTACACCATAGATTTTTCTATGTGCGCAAGGAACATTTGTTCCTACGGCAAAGGAAAACAGCGTAAGGGAAACGCATGTATCATGTCCAAATATCAACGTGTGTTTGTCTGCAGTTCTATTACAAATATAACTAAACGCAATATGTTCAGCAGACTCAAAGAACACATTGCGGACATAAGACATAGACGATACACAAAACAGCAGTCTGTGAACACACACTAGATAGGCCCAATCACTACATACGCTTTGTCCAACCGAAAGTACTTGCGAAAGAAATAAGATTCTTCCCAAGATTCGTACGCGAAGCCATTTAAATCAGTAAACACCCCAATTTCAATAGAGAAGACGGCCTAAAATTGTCAAACACCTGGGATACAATAATATCCAAATTAAAATCTCAAGATAAACAATCCGCGAAAATAGAGGACACCGTGAACTATTTCTGCCAAAACCCTTTTAGTCGATACCAACTCCGGGGAAATAAATACAGATAATACAACTTTTTCTACAGCTGTGATACTTTTTGACATTTAACACCTTTTGTCTTCAGTCACCGTGACCACGCACGCTGTAAAGCACGCGAAACGTCGGTTAAATTTAAAATTATGTAGAATAATTTTAAATTAAACCGAATTAATTATTTTACATAGTTTTAAATTTATAGTAAAACATAACATCAATACGGTAAAAAAAGTGTTTCTCTATGTGTAAAAGTTATGTCAATAACAGACAATACTAAATAATTGACATTTTGATGTTAATTGTCAAACTATTAACACATGAATAAAAAGGCATAACACGAAACTTTTGTTTCAGGTGCAAAGTACGCGCGGCTTCATGTAAAAATTATGCTCGCTGTTTTGTTGCGAGAATTCACTTTAAAAAGTTGTATGTATAGGGTTACAACATTTGAGCCTAATTTATTTACGCTAAGCAATTCTAACGTACAATATGAGTTGATTCCCAGACACCAAAGTGTATAAAAATTATACTAGAGGAAAATAGATTTATGGTATATAAAAAAACTAAATTAATTAATTATGTTCAGCTATAAACGTCAATAGTGGATGGTTCTTTATATTTTAATAGAATAACTAGACATTAAACTTTTCTATATAAATCAGTCACGGCTTATATAATATTGGGGCTAAGTATAACTTTACTCATATTGAAAAATTAACAAGACACAAATCGTTATGAAATTACAAAATTTAAGTGAAATTTAATTTGTGTGCGACCAATTTTCGATGTAAAGTTAGTGTTTTTAATATTCTTACCGTCGTATTGAGTCTAAATAAATTTCATATATATATTCTCAGATAAGTTTGACTTTGTAATAATAAATGGCGATGTCTGGTCAAGGGCGGATCCTGGGGATCATGCCCTGTCTGGGGCCTGGACAGGGTATCGCTGTATAACCATGTTTTTATTGATATTGTAATAAAAGAGCTTTTTTAAGGCGGCAATTCAAGGAATATAAGAAAATGTGAATTGGTTATTTGAAATGTTAGATGAAAAAGATACATATTGTGAAATGTTAGATGAAAAAGGTACATTACTAAAAGTTATTACATATTTGACATAAAAATCTCAGTTTCAAGTTTCGCACTTTTAAGTACCGTCATTTGACTTAAGGTTTTTAAATAGATGTGTGATTTGTTTACAAAATGATATCTGAATGAAATGTTGAAGGCTATCTTTTTATTATAAGTCATATTGAGTGGTAACAGAATATGTTATACGAAGCTTCTCAGATTATATTTCAGAGAATTCCCTCAAATGAGCTTCAAAACTTTGAAATTAAATTCTTGGCGTCATTAAATCTTCTTGATTCAATTTACTTTCTAATTCAAAGGTAAAAGAGTTAACTTGGGCTTAAGAGGTTTTATTTGTATTTTGCACCTTCAGTAACGATGAGATATTTAAGGATCTTAGTTTTACCATTTCTGAATATATTGAAAACGGTTTTGATCATAAAAATTGTAAAAACTATGTTAGACACTCTTAGCTATCATATCCATTCATCCATATCATTACCAATATCAATAAAGTGTTTTCGATTTCATATTTTTTATGGTTTTATTCGTTTTATTTTGTTGTATACAGTGAAATAAAGAATTGAAAATACACATTAAGTATGTTTAATTTAAAACTATAATAACATATATTTTGCGTGATCGTTACGTTGACATGTAATTTTACGAAATAAACTTATTTTAATTCGGAAACTGAGAAACATCTTTTAATATTATATATATCACATTTATATTTTACATTTACATATTACGTATATAATACTTAGCTTATCCCGTAACTCCAAGAGCAATTGTGATCCCGATTTTGACTTCAATATTGAGTTTACCACGCGTTTTAAGTTTGTCATATCAGCCCTACTGATGTTACTACATTATTAGATATAATTGTTATATGAAGTCATAATTAATTGGCACTTAGCAACTATCGAATCAATAATTGACTACTCATTGGTCTAGTGGTTAGTACCCCTGACTACGAATCCATGGGTCCCGGGTTCGATCTCCGGCTGAGACGAACATCGATGTGATGAGCATTTGGTGTTGTGCTTAGGTCTTGGATGTTTAAAAATGTATTTATATGTCTATCTATCTATAATATGTATGTATATCCGTTGCCTAGTACCCATAACACAAGCTGCACCAGCTTAGCATGGGACTAGGTCAAATAAATTAGTCAATGCTGTCGGTTTGACAGAGCACATTTAATACATTAATTAAAATGTCTAGTACGCTACTTCGTTACATTATGGAGCCTTAGATTGCATCTTTTGCACATATTTTAATAGAGAAATAGGTATCTGTTTCGTCATGACATGCCGGTATATCGTTCATCGTATAGGCAAGTAATGATTGCGCACATAGCAAGAATGCTCGCTTGCTAACCTATATTTGTGCTTTGCGCGTGAATTAATTCAGATTTAATTATTACGAAATATCTGATCAGCATCTACAGGTAAAACCGCATCTTGACATACATACTAGCCTCGTCTTCGTAATTTACAACAAGTCTGATATATGTGTTTGGTTAACAATTAATTAAGGCTCACTCGGATTGTTTGCTCAGCAATTGTGAGGAGGAATGGTATTTAGTGTGTTTAGCGTGAGTGCAAATTACGCCGTTTGCATTTACTGAAACTAGATGCTGCGCGTGGGTTGAGCTATCGCGGATTAGGGAAGCGATTTTTTGCGTTCCAATAGGCATTTTTATTTTATAAAATTGTTCCTAATAGGCATTTTTATTTTATAAAATTGTTCCTAATAGGCATTTTTATTTTATAAAATTGTTTATAATAGGCATTTTGATTTTATAAAATTATTCCTAATAGACATCTTTATTTTATAAAATTTTGTGTCACCCATAATTATTTGACATGGCTAATTGCCCCATTTATTTTCAGTTTTATATGAAAACCAGAGCGAAACACTCTGGGTTTAAAATAAAGCTTGCTATTACGGCCTCAATCATATTTATTATTTAGTATGGTAAACTATTTGTGAACAACTTTAAGGCAGAGTATTTGTTATAGTCAATGTAAATTTTTTCATGGTCCCTATGTTATTTAATAAACCACTGTACCACTGAATGTACTTATAGTTTACTATTTATTGTTAATAATTGTTTATCAACGGCCACCGAACTGTTCTTTGTTGTGTAAAAAGCCCATAGCATAGACGGTAGTGTGTTGATGAGAATTTAGCCCTTACAAACTTTGTAATAATACTGTAGAACCAGTGTGTTATTTTTTCAAGTGATCATGATACTTACAAACTGCATAGTAACTATTACAGTTTAATGTAAGTTGACTGACTTTAAAATGTGCTAAGATTAACATACAAAATTGTATATCAATCGCCGACGTTGTTTCGCGCTACTATATCAAACATTAATTGTCGATTAGTTGACAAATACGGGTACTTTTGTAAGGATGGGACTAATCGTTTGACACCTCAATAATTATTAAATAAAAGAAAATAACCGATAAAGTATATTCAATATATGTGTTTTGTCAAATCACCATATCCAAAATTAAACTAGCTATGATGATCGCCAAACTTCGAAAGGAGATGGCACTATAAGAAGATTCGATACATAAGATTAAATAAAGAATATAATATTTCGTAAGTTTATACTACGACAATTTGTTAGTAAAGAAAAAACAAAAGAGTCGCGGCTCAATGCCCACATGTATAAAACAACGTTAACGGAAGTAGGATAATTCAACTCTTTCACTGCTCTCATGTATAGCTTGCTTAATTCTAAGCTGCCTTTATTTTTCAGCTCCAGTTTTGCATAAGCGCTCGACTCGTTTCGTGAAGAGGACATACGTGCTTTTGCTTTAAAGTTCGCTGTATATTAACTTGTGGAGGATTTTTCATACGATGTCGTACGTATGTTTTACATATGTAAGGAAATTTAACTACACTTACATACCTTTTAAACTTTAAGATTAGCATAGATTTTACTTTCAAATCTTTAATAACAATAGTTTATTGTATTGTGTCTATTATATATCCGCGGTTATTTCAGTTTGGTGGAATCAAGAATACGAAAGGATACAAAATTCTTATTCTTATACAAAATCGAGGGTCCTTTAATAAAAGAACGTACCAATTTTTAAAAGGCCGGCCACGCACTCGTCTGCCTGTTATCGAGAGAGTCCATGTGTGGCGGTATTACTTACCATCAGATGAGCCTCCTATTCATGTGCTCCTTCTTCTATAAACAAATACGATGTATTGAAGGTCTCAGGTGTTGAAATAGTAAGTAACAGTTACTAAGGTACAAAATATAAACGTTGATATGTAAATACCCCATTGGGAGTCTGTAATTTCTACTTAAAATCATTTAAATATTTTAAATGTATGTTAACTATAAAATAGTAGTAGTAAACAATTTTTTTATAAACCTACTTAATTCAGATTATTATTATTTTCATATTATATCTTCTTTTATTTAAAGGTACCTTACTATAAAAGGTCTAATAACGATTTTCTTTCATGAAATCGTATCGTATCAACAGAATTTTATAAAAGATACTTAAACGTGTTACCTTGTTTAAATTTTTACTGTAAATGTGACACGTATTATTATGTATATTAGGGAGTAACCACTATTAAAAGTTAAAAAGCTGGTATTTTTATAATCTCACTCAAATTTTAAAGAAAATAATTTTGTATTATAAGAACATTCTCGGCGCATAACTTCCAAACGACTTCATCAAATTGCATAATATATTTTGTGTTCTTTATAATCAGGGTAAGGTTTGTATAAGATCGAAATTTTAAATTGTATGTACACTGAGTGAGTAAATGAGACAGAAGCCTGAGAGATCTTTAGAGGTGCGGGGTAAACGTGAACATTCACTTATAATGAGCATTCTGCGAATGTTACATTATAGAAAAATATATAATAATATATAATAAACTACCCACAGATATAAAAAATATTACTTCTATCAATTCATTCAAATCGAAGCTAAGTGAATATGTTAAACAAAATTACTTTTAAATTCATTTCTTATAATTACTTTTAATTCATATTTCTTTGTTTACTTTTATTTTTAAATTTATTGCATGTACGGCTATATTTTATTGTGATTATTTTTAGAACGACTACAATTTTATGTAAATCTAGAGTATTATTCTCATGTAAGTGACATTTTTTGTCTTTTTTGAGGAATAAAGTCTTTAAACCTAAACCTAAAAATAAATCGCGTTTCAGCGAGCATTCTATCGAGCTTTCTAGGGGAGCATTCTAGGGAAAGTCATTAAAAATAAATAAATCAGAATTGGAATTAAAAAAAACTAAGAATATTTTCTGATAAAAAAAAAAGAAAATGTTCATAGCGATGGTTGGCGCTACGCTTTGTTGTTCAGTTCAACAGATTCAAAAACGGCGGAGTCCTCTTACAAGTGACTGCTCAATCAGCACCTTTATATATTGACAAAATAGGTCATGGTTTTGGAATATACTACATCATTTTTAATCTGAATCAACGCGGATAAAACCGCACTAAATAGGACTTAATACATACAGACTTAAACATGAATATATGTTTTTTATTCACATTTATATAACATTTGAATTTGCAATATGAAATACTCATACAGAGGGATTCAGTCTTTATTAGTTTTCTTCGTATGATTCCACGAAACTTCTAATACAACTTTTTGCATAATCGAAATCGTATTTTTCTTTGAAAAGAAAGGATTTGCTTTGATACGTTGGTTTTATGAAATGGAAATGCGTCTCCAAGGCCGCGAACATTTTGCCGCCAATGGTTTTACGATGTCTTTGATATGATAGGCTCATTATCTATATTTATAACCAGGATATTTTGAGAGCTGAATTAGAAAATTATTTTTATGTAAGTCGCTCTAAATATAATATTTTGTATTTAAAACATGGAACATTAGGAGATAGCCGCCAGAAAGCTTGCGAGTGTGTGTCTATTTTCATACCCTCTTTATTCTTCCTCATTTAATCTAGGATGAAGGGTGATATTTTATTAACTTATAAACTTACCTAGATGTGTTATTAAATCAAAATTTAAATAACAGTATCCTAATATGACATCAAAAATATCCTGGTACCGCGGTATGTTTAACAGTATTTTTAAATCTTAGCGAAAATTTGTGGTGATCATGATTCTTTCCCTTGTCTAGTAAAGTAAATTTAAGAAAAATAATTTTATTTTTGTTTTTGTGAGATAGGATTTGTTTTATTTCCAACACAAATATACAGTATTACGAATATTGTGAAAGAACACAGTAAAAATAATAATTCATAATGTATAAATACAAAATAAAATAAATTTAAAAATTTGGTCTTTGTGTGACCTTTAATGCTGGCAGCATTTCCTTGCTGTATTGCGATGCTTATTCGAAATAGCATTAAGTCTCATTTTAATATCTTTAATAGTACCTACCTTTAAATGTACTTTTGGATAATTACTTATTTACAAAACGTAATTCCTTAGTAAAGTTAAGTTGCTGTATTAACTAGGAAGTTAGAAAGCATATATAATTGCAAAATCTTAAGCGAAAGGACAGGTGAGGCGGGTTGATCCCTTGCCTCACGACATTATGCCACAACAAAGGGCCTTCGGGAACAAATTGGGGTTGTATTTACATATATTTACTGTATACTATAAGGCGGACTATTATCGAGCGTTGATTTTATCTAAAAACCTTATCTATATATATGAAAATGAAACCCGTTTTCCGTTGTCACGACATAACATGAAAACGGCTTGACCGATTTGGCCAATTCTTTTTTTATAATATTCTTTGAAGTACGAGGATGGTTCTTGCGGAGAGAAAAATTAAAAAAATTGAGTGAAAAAGTCTAAAAACAACACTTTTCTATATTCCCATACATAATATTCGTAATAATACTTAAAAGTCAATTTGAACTTTAATACCATATCATAAAGTTCAAGTGTTAGTGGAGGGGTTCCGGGAAGGTAAATTTTTATTTTTTGACATAATGTATTTGTCTTATCAACTTTCTTTTTTTTTATCTTAGCTAGACCGGTGTCCCGAATAGCAGAATAAGTATTTAAAAAAAATAAAGAATCGACTGTTAGGCGGTACGATGTTCGCCAGGCCAGCTAGTAGGTTATAAAATAGCTTTTAGTTTTAGTATTTGAAATTTTCAGTACAAAACTATCAAATCAAGTATAAGTACACTAACGCAACAAACGGTATTCAGAAGATATTGACGTCTGTGTGGTGTGACTGAATGTCTGTTGAAAAAATAATATCACTGGAGTTAAAATTAAATAATTTATTCAAGCATTTGCCTAATCTTTAAGAAAATGTTTTCTTGGAAGTGCCATGCCTAAATGTTTAAGTATAAATGCGAGCGAGTTATAGAAATAGGTACTAACCTTTTTAAGCGAAAAATTTAATTTAGCTTATCTATGTACTATTTTCCCGAAACCTCGTATTAAAATAGACTAAGTTAATTAATTTAATTTAACATAATATTATTCTCTAAATTCCTTTAAATCACACACCCATTACTTTGTCCACATCGTTTCACTAAGGAATTTATAAATTATTCCTATCATACCTAGGTAGCACTGAAAATATTTTCGAAAATGAAAAACGCAGAACATTATTATTTATTATCTACATTAAGCCAATATTTTATTGTTTTCCTAAGTAATCTCCGTTCCTCTCTACACATCTTCGCATTCACTGAGATAAGCTTTAGGCTCATTCTTCCTTAGGGGTCTCTTCTATGGCACTTTCGTACGCTTTCACCGCATCTTCAGGGCTCGTAATATGAATATGGGAATAATTAAAAGTCGCAAGGCGCCTGGTCAAGACTGCATGGCGGATGACTTATTATCTCGACACCTGCCATAGTCAAATATTCAACAGTCCGATTTGCGGAGTGCGCTGAAGCATTGTCTTGGTGAAGGAGGATCCTGCTTCGAGGGCACTGCTGTTCCAAGACAACAGGCAAACAGCGATTGACATACCAGTCTGCAGTAACTGTCCTTCCATCTTCTAGCACAACTGTCGCGAAATGACCTTTCCGATCAAAGAATGAGGGCAATGATCTTTTTACCTTGACTTCTTTCTTTCTTTGCCTTAGTTGGCCGATCCTCGAAAGGAAACACCCACTGAGCTGATTGTCTTTTGGTTTCGGGTTCATCACCTGTGACGATGTCATATACAGCATTTGAGTCACCGCCGTTGATATTATCTAACATTTGGCGATACCAGCCTAATAATAATGTACATACTACAGAAAAATTCGTAAAGCTTACCAGCTCTTTATTGCTATAACTTAAAATGAAGAAAAATATTTCTCTGCAAGATAAAACAACTTAAAGCGATCGTTTATTTACATTAACCTAAAAACCGCGACGGCGCAAACGCTTATAATAAAAACACCTTCCCCCATTTAGTTTTAATTACGGCCCAACCTTTGAAATAAAGGTACGTACAGAAATATGAAGTTATTTCTAGGTCACCTGAAATCGGCATTAAATATGGCAGTCTGAATTTGAGGTTCCCCTTTGAGTTATAACCAAGGGTTGATCATATACGTTAAAGTTACAAATAAGCTCTCGGATATTTCTACAAAACTTTTTGTTTTACTTGTGTAATGTTTCTAAAGAAAATTTCAGAGAGTTGGTTTTCGAGTTTCCAGTACACCTCTCTTTCCATTCATAGGCAATAAATCAGTCTCATTTGTCTCCTTTTATAGTCGTCGTTTAGAAGTGTTTTGTTTCTTTTTTATTTGTAGTAAACAAATCAAACAGATTACTAAGACTAACAAACATAGCAACTAAGACCGAATTGTTACCAAGTAAAACTACATATTACAAAATAAAATCTTAAATTACTTTTTCCAAAAGACGGGACAGAGTAAGACTAACAAAAATAAGAAATAGAACATAACTAGAAAATATATAATACAGTGTTAAACAATTATAATGGCGATGGCATGCCATACGATAAGAGATAATACAGGTAAATGGACTAAAGATATTGTAGAATGGTATCCAACACAAGGCAAAACCGAGGAAGACCATTGATCCGATGTAGTAGGCCCACAGAATATGGAGAAGGGCAGCCCAAGTCAGACTCGAAGGAATAAACGAAGGGTTGCACTCCGGGAGTGCCGGCAGAAGTGGAAACTTGAATATTAACGTTGTGCATTTTTGATATTTTGGAATGGTTAGGGAATAAGTCTGCACGAATTGCTTTAATCATCAGTATAAAAGTACTATCATTTATGTGGTAGAATACAATATTTATTTATTGCGCTATCGTACACAAACATGACAATTTATATTACATTAAATACGCCGCGCCAGCTATCTACTCTCCATCCGTCTTACGAAACCTACACAAAATAATTAAAATTAGTATTAAAATATAATTCAATTAGGAAAATTCTCTATTTTTATAAGTTGCCATTTTTTATTCGCGTCGGTCTGACCAAATCGTTAATCATAAAGCTTTAGACGTTTCGCAAAATTAAACCTTGATTTATTGACTTAAGGTCCAATTTCACATGCAACAATGCATCTGAGGAAAGAGACAAATGAATTAAAACCGTAACTATATCGCACGAAGGTTCATTATCCTTTAAAAAAACATCCGTCTTACGAATTTATCCTGACGCGAGTTTAACATTTTTACCCACTCCAAAAAAAGTGTACAACGCCGCTAAAGAAGTTTTCACTTCAAAAATCTGGAGGAAGCTATGTCGGAAAACAGGCAGACACCGAGGAAGATTGAGTAGATTAATTATAATATTAAATATCAAAATTCATAAGCTTAGTTAGGTGTAAGAAGTTGGTTGTTTAAAATAAAGGCTTCATTCATTCATTAAATATTGACTTGGCTATTACGAATTTGGTTAAAACTTTATGAGTATTTCAATTTGTCCGATACAGCCTCTCGGGCATAGAAGTTGAATTGGTTTCGTGTTTGGGCAGATACCGGAAGTAATTTTGAAGCCAAAGGAATGTTGCAAATTATAAATTAAATCATGAGGATTTAAATGTTAAAATGTCCTAATAATTATTAACTTCCGTATCTGATTAGGGTAACATTGAATTATTTAATGAGTTTTGCCGTCCTTTAAGAATAATTGAACGTATGCCTTTTTGTGTTGTCTATCGGGAATACAATTCAAATAAGGATTATTGATCTTAAAAAAATGAATTGATAATGGTTAATTCTCGTGTCACAATATTCGTTCCCATACTCCTCCGAAACGGCTCGACCGATTCTTATCAAATTTTTTATGCATATTCAGAAAGTCTGAGAATCGGCTACTAATCTATCTTTCAAACCCTTAAGTGATAAGAGGTGTCCACCCTTAACAATTTTTTTTATTTTTTCGACAAAATTTTTTGTTTTTTTTTATTTTCACCCCTCTACGATTAACCCCTATTTTTTATTATTGTAGTTATTTTTATTGAACTAAAAAATGTTTCCAAGAAATAATATACATACATGGCAATACAAACGTTTGCCGGGTCAGCTAGTGTATTATAAAAAATAAATATTTTACACTCTATAAATGAACAGCATTTACTGTAACAGAAAAGTATTGGCAAAATGAAGTAGTCTTATAACTTTAAACGGTGTAATTTATAATTTACTCACATTCAAAGAAATTTCTATGACTGTCATAGTACCCATGCCGCCATAAGATTTGAGGTCAGTACTACTAGACAAACTATTCCGTCTTTCAAATACTCCTACTATTTCGGTATTCAATAAAATCTAAAAATATAAATGTTCTAAAACGAAGTAAGTTATAAATGCTCTGTTTAAAATCGTAAATGTAAATGATAAATTTTCTCAAATGAAATAGCTTTTTGGTTCAGAGTATTTAACGCAAAAGGGTTTCCGACATCATGCATCAATAAAAAAAATATTGACCTAAATCCGAAAACACGACGATTCACAGAAAACAAAACTTGTTATTGCAACATTGAGTTTAACGCAAATTACTATTGATGTGTCTCCGGCTTATACAACCATAGAGCAAAAAGTTAAATTGAATTGAAATACAAAGGGAACTTCTGTGTCCTTCGCCAGTGCAATTTGATCTTTATGCAATTGTAATAAAGGTAACCCGAATTACACTGAGAAGTTCTCGCTTAATTATTCAATAGAAAAAGTTAGGCGCCAATAACAGAGGATTATGCAATCAATTTAATGTTTCTTTTAGCAATCATCCTCATGTACATTTTAGTTGCTTATATAATCTTAATATATATAAATTACGTGTCACGTTGTTTGTCCGCTATGGACTCCTAAACTACCGAACCGATATCAATCAAATTTGCACACCGTGTGCAGTTTGATCTAACTTAAAAGATAGGATAGCTAACATCTCAATTTATATCCGTAATATTATTTTATTGCAATATATTTGTTTACTATTTGATAGTCACAATTCTAACAGATGGCGCTGTGTTGAAAGTACCAACGTTTCACATAAGCTACAATTTAATGGCATAACCACCAATAAAGCATGGTGGTCCCCATGACTGGTGTTCTCCTATCGTTTCCCTTGTGTAGTTTACTACTATGTAACATAACAAAAACCTTAGCCACAGCAACGCTTGGCCGGTCTGCTAGTAAAGTATATAAATTGCGTTTAGTGTAATCTAGTAACAAAATACGGAAAGACACCATAAAAGCCTGTGTGGAATTTTATACCGAACCTGACGTCATGTCCTTATTCCATAAAGTTTTATTCGTAAATATACGACGCCTTAAACATGCAAACACCCAGGTATCTAGGCGCGAAATAGGCCAACATACCCAAAAATACCACATTAGATTACCCCGGGGAGTATGGGATCAATCGCTCATTTCTTATTCAGGACTACCCTTGACTCACTGCGGTTTACTTAAAATTGATACCTTTGACTGAGACGCGAATAATTCAAGTAGGTACACAGATTTACTCTTGAGTGAATTTGCATATTAATGGGAAATTAACTATGTTGATTTTTGTGGGCTTGATCTGTGAAACAGAAATGTATTGTAGGTGGTTAAACAGAGGACGCCAACAACCAACTAATAAGGGAATACTAAAATTCACACTTTGCTGTGATTCCGGCGACAATTCAATGGGTGGCAGCGACAACCTTGGTCTTGTCAGATTTCTATCGTCCTAAACATTTTTTAAAGGCAAGTAGATTATCACATTTATGTGCTTGGTACGCCGTCAATTTTTTTGGGTGTAAGGCATGCTGATTTCTCACGTTTTCCGTCGTCGGTGAGTATTAAATGTATATCGGAAGAAAATTCTATTGGTGCACGGCCGGGGTTCGGATCTACGTCCTCAGGGATGAGAGTCGGACACGCTACATGGACATCAAATTATACTGTACGAATGTGTTCTTAAATGAATTATAAACTTAAACTGCTGCGTCTTTTTAATAACATAGCTTACTATTACTTCCTTGCGATTCTGTAACTCACTTTTAGAACTCACACAGCGGTTTTCGCATCGGCGGTCGCTTTCAAATCAGTCGTGAAGCAGTCATAAGATGGGAGCTTGTAGTTTATTGTTTATCAGAATGACAAATCATAAAATGACTGATTTACGACTGATTTGAGAGCGACGGCCGATGCGAAAACCGCTGTGTGAGTTCGAAAAGTGAGTTACAGAATCGCAAGGCTTCTCTTGTTATATGAACAAAAGCGTCTAAATAGTTTATATGAAAGTCTGGAATTCGTATATATATATTCGTGTTACTTGACCAAAGTCACTAACGAACCGACCACAGGAACTTCCTAATACTCTTGTGATACATGTTAAAACATTATCATACAATAAGGCTTCATTTAGGTAACTTACTCCAAATAAATTACTGAACTTTAGTTGTACGATAATAAACTTTATCCGATTAAAATAAGTTTTAATCGAAATAATATCGTGGTTATAGTACAGGGTTCTAATGAGGTAACATCTTAATAAAAAAAAATTGTTAGAATTCGAACTGGGCTATAAGCTTTATAAATCAAACCTAATCTTTATGTTAATAACATAATTAGTGACACTTCAATTAACCCAGTAAGTAAAAATATTATCTTCATATTGTATAAAGAGACATTGAAATCGTTAAATGCATATTTATATAAAAATCTGATAAAGTATCTATTTATTATGGTTTCAAAACCATACAAATACAAGTAAATGTGGAAAAAAGGTTTATTAAAGAGATTTTCGATCACATTGGTATTAATTTATAAAATACGCATAATATTTTATTCGGTTCATTCTAACAGCAATTTTACTATACGTATATTTATTATATTTATTTACACTTCATTTCTATAATACACATAATTATACATATAGAAAAAAAAACAAAAAGTAAGTAGGTTACATAAGTTATTAGGCAACGGGCGGTCTTATCGCTAACAAGCGATTTCTTCCAGGCAACCCTAATAATTTACTTTATTTATAAAAAAATCTAGGTGCATACATTTAATCAGTCTGTCTCTTTTTAACACACCATAACCACAATTTAGACCTTGCTGTTGCCATTCCAGCGAAATCTGGGCCTGCAGACGAGTCGAATTACTGAGACACGCATTTTTTTCAATACACTATTAAGGCTTTGAACTCCAAGTGCTCGATTGGAAATCACACGCAATCGGAAAAAGTGGAGGCACAATTTGATACCAAGAAATGAAGGAAAACTTTAGTGTGTAGTTAAAATAGATTAATTAGACTAATAAATTAATTAGGGTCGATTCGACCAAACAAGAGTAAATCTTAATCTTACAATAAATCGTCAGTTAATCGAGAGTAAATCAATTTTACGTTTTACCAACTACAAATTCTAAGAATAGTGGGCTTACTCGGGAATTGCTACTATACCGCCGTTTCGCACGGAATAACAGCTATTCCTAGAAAATGTAATGGCGTCAGTCAGTCCAATCAGCTGATTTCTGTCATTTCACAAATATGTATTCTGTGTTTTAATTTCAAGTCAACGCAACGCACTAAATTAATAGTCTAGCATTGTATAATGAACCGTTTAAACAATTTATTATTTATTTTAGAAGTTCCTTTTTAGACGAAAGCCTCAAACAAACAAGAAATAATAACTTTTTGTTGTCGTTTGACACCTGTTAAAAGCTACTTTTTCACACTATAATACGGCAAAATCGAGTTGACATGATGTATGCTCTTACACTGTCCCGTTGTAGAACAACATTTATTTGCCGAGTATTATTTTCGTTCACCATTCTCTTGCTATTCGCGTATTGTTATTCCTAGCACAATTATACTATCGATTACGTGGACAAACGACTATGGATTTACTCGAGATTAAAATCATGGAATAGATTATTCTTGGTATAGTTACTCGTGTATAAATTGAAGTTTGGTCGAATCGACCCTTAGACTAACAAATCACCTCATTTATTAAAACTTAATCAATTCGTAATTAATATCTTAAACATCAAAGCAAATGCATAACTAATTTTAATCTCCCTCGGCTAATGTTTGTCTAAGCTAATATTGAATATTTTATAAAGGAAATTCTCCGGTCTTGGACAAAACGAGTTTGCTAACAGAGATTATGTATCGGAGACCAAAAACTAAGCAAAGTGGGCCCAAATCGATTTACTACAGAGCGGTCTACAAACTTTTTAAGGCTGTTGATACAATAAAGCCTATTTCTAAGAGTATTAACACCCATAATTTAAAATATTCTGATAATACTTTTAAGATGTCTTCATATAAAGACTCATATTATAAATGAATAAATAATGGCACTACAACCTTTTCTTTTAGGTCTGGGCCTCAGATTTCTGGATCTGTTTCATGATCATTTATCATTCTAATAGGCAGGTAGCTGATCAGCCTCCTGTGCCTGACACACGCCGTCGACGTTTTGGGTCTAAGGCAAGCCGATGTTTTCCTTCACCGTTCGAGCGAATGTTAAAGACACACACACTTTTTAAAAGTCCATCCATAGGGGCTACACTTGATGTGTCTTTGCCACAGATTACATAAGTTTCTTTGATCATTTTTATTTTTAAAGACAAGTGAGTGATCAAAGTTCTGTGTCCTCCGTGACGAATATTTTTGGGTTTCAGATATATCGATTTCCTAACGATGTAGGCCTTCAAGTGTTATTTAAGCACATATGATTAAAAAAAACATTCGCACAGCTGTGATTCGAACGCACGGTCTCTGGGTTGAGAATCGCACACTTAGTTTTGATAACAGATAATAAAATTCCGGTAAAAAACAAAAATCATACATTTTTTTAAAATTCTGGAAACGTCCCGTAATCACTATGACACTTCTATTAAATATAAATAACGGTTATAGGGAATTCTTAAGATAAGTTTTGGTCTAGTGTATTCAGCGTACGACCCTCCCTGAGTTGGTAGGTACTATCAGACTGAAACTGCTATAGGTGAAGGGAAACATGGTAAAAAGCCGACAAGGCTGGAAGGCGGTGTGTCATGTACAGAAGGCTGATCACCTACTTGCCTATTAACAAATAATCACGAAAAAGACACAGAACTGAGGTCCATATCGGTGTAAATGTGTATCGGACATAATATTACCTTGTCAAAATATCCCCATGGCATTCCAACTTTATATTTTTGACAAAACACAATGTTTCCTATAAACGCGAATTATCATACAAAGTGGGGACGCAGGCGGACTCTTAAGATAATGGCCGTTAAATATTTAAACTCTGCCCTTTTTCTCAAGACGATACCTTATTTATCTCGTTCGTGTACTATTTGCATATTTTGTAGCGTGTCTCGATAATGTACGTATTAAATTTGGTTTTATGAGTTATCACTGTAATATAGATAGGATTAGCTGGTTTAGGGAATATCTCGTGAATCTATTGGAAGCTACGATCAAGATAAATGACGACTCATTGGTCTAGTGGTTAGTACCCCTGACTGCGAATCCATGGGTCCTGGGTTCGATCCCCGGCTGAGGCGAACATCGATGTGATGAGCATTTGGTGTTGTTCTTAGGTCTTGGGTGTTTAAATATGTATTTATATGTATATCTATCTATAATATGTATGTATATCCGTTGCCTAGTACCCATAACACAAGCTTCACCAGCTTAGCATGGGACTAGGTCAATTGGTGTGAATTGTCTTTAAAAAAAAAAAATGCAACTAGCTGTTTACCCATCCCGGCTTCGAACTGGAACCGTGACCCGTAGCCTTGAAAATAACTAAACTTTCCTTATGAATCATTGTATATATCGGTGCAGTTTGCAATAAATTAGATGCAGGTTTTGAGTTTATCGAGAAAAGACAGATATATACACAGTTCAAGACATATCCTGTCGCTGACATTTTTGTAGGCATTCAGGCTCTGCGACTTTTTTCTAGACCTCAATCATATATCTATAATGTACAAGTTCTCAAGAAAGAAATTTTAAATAAAAAAACAAAATATTGGTTGTTTGTAAAGTAGGTTTACGATCGAGATGTTTACGTGATAACGTCTTATTGGTGATATAAGTTTTTGGGAAGTAAGGAATTAATGAAGATAACAATTTTTTCAAATTTTAAATTACATCTATCGTTTTATTCACACTTTTGATGATAAATTTCGGGTGTAAAATGACAAGTTTACTTATTCGACTATGATATACATTTTTCTTCATACATTCACGGAATGACTGGCAGCGCTCGAGATGAGACAGGAGATCGGTCCGTCTCTCTCTCGTTATACCTGCGATCGCGCTCGTGAGGTTTTGGTGTGACACAAGTTTCTGAACATGTCACCCGACTAAAACGATTTTAAAGACGTTATCACGTCAAAACTGTATAAAAGAACAGATTAGTTACAATACCAGCCTACACAGTCATAATACAACTACTGCCCTCTTCGTCAACCAGCAAAATAAAATGTAGAGGTTGGTGGGATCGCTTCACCCACTGATATATAAACAATGTGTGTGTCTGTGTTCCATATGTGACATATTTAAATTTTCAATCTTTAGTTACGACTCCCAACTTACGTGTTTCAATAATATCAAATACAAGTCAAAAAGTGTTCAACATTTTACTTTAAATGAACTGTTAGTATTAATTTTAAAGTAAATAAAGTTAATATAAAGCTTCACACAAGTAGTTACGTCATTCGCTCTTAAACGTGGCCATATAAATATTCAGTATCTCAGTTTAGCTACGCGGTTAGAATAATAATTAGGAAATTATTAATGCGACCGCGTCGAATGTGCATGTAATTAGTGACCAGGCTGACAGTGCACTTAGAACTCAGCCATTTGTAATATTGTCGTAGGTAAGGTTTATTCTGACAAAAATCTAATGTGCTCTTAGAGATAGAAGATGTAACGTTAGAGATAGAAAATATATACATTATATTAATAAATATTTTAAGTTATTGCATAGATTTTATCGCGGGCTTTGAGCGCAGCGACCGAATCAAGAAATTCCGTAACGAAAAAACCTAACACACGATGACGTAATATAGGTGCGGCCAATACGCGTTAGAGCGGGACAGAACGCATAGATACTGCGTATTCACAACTTTCTGACGAGATCGGTGCAGCCGGTGCGCGTTAGCGTGAGCCAGACTATATAGGCGAGTTAGTCTGAGTCTGGTAGAGTGGTAGATTGAATTAATTTAACAAAGAAAAAACTTCAATTAATATCAAAGAAAAAATAATACTGCATAAATAAATAATTATAATTGGATAAGTTGAAAAAAAATTATGCAATAGCTTTACCGCGGCAGTCCCCGAGTGCAACACGTTTTTCTTTTTTGTTTATCATCGAATGCATTACATATAACTAAAATATTAAGTTGTAGGCAGAATGATACCATATCTAAGAAATTTTTCGGTTTTATTGTATGACACAATTCTCCATTCATTTCAATTTGCGAACTAGCGAGCTGTGGAATCGGTTTCTAGTCGAGTTCTTCCCTTGAAAAATGAGGATACTCCTTCTTAAAAGCCTGGCAACGCACCTACAAATTTGGGTGTCTATGGTTTGGCGATAGTTGCCTTTTATGGCTGTTCCGTAGGGTCGTTTTTTTATTTTTTGATAAGTGTAATCATGTTTATTAAAAACTTTTACCACTATCAAACTAATCATGATTGATAAATTACTTTTCACTAGAGCTCCTTGATTGGATTTTTTAAGCTAAAATAAATTACCACTGAGAACACCAATCTAAAATCAATCAAAATAATTTACGCTGAATCGAAATTTATATAAATCTCTTTATTTATATAATGTCTGTTTATTTTGTCTGATATTTAAGTTATTATTTTCTTTTAATAAAATGGCAATACAGACGCACGTGACGTCACTACATCACTTATTGCAAGTGCCCTTTAATTTTCCGCTTTATTGGAAAAAGGGGCTATATTTGTGGTCCGTTTGGTTATTGGCTTTCTGTCTTTATTATTACTTTGAACATAAGATCACAAACATAATTATTTTTACTACAATGTATACGTGTTTATTTTGTTTTAAGATTGAGACGAGTTTCGTAAAAGCGTACAATTGGTATTATTTAGTTAAAAACATTTACGCTTTATATAAAAGAAAGATATTTATTATTGACCTAAATATTTATAATAGTCACAAATCGTAAAATCTATTATTTGATAAAATAGTTCAAATTAAATCATATATCAATTATTAGTGTATACAATTCACATAATTCATTCATTCAATTCAACATTGTTATAGTGAATCAGTACAACTGTTTTTTCGAGAATTTTCTGAAACGGGCTTTTTCAGCTAATTGGAGCAAACAATTACAAAACTACCAGTATACGAAACAAGATATTTATGTTTACCTGCGAAGCGTTCAATCTGCGCTGAATAAACCTTCTCAATCGCTTGCTAAAAGCAAACTTGAAGCTTTTTGGATTAATCACGAAATTCAACAACCATTATCGACGAACTAAAACTAGGAAAAGCAGTAACATACTCTCTTATTCATAAACTAAAGTACTCTGTCGTCTCATTTGGTTTAATTGTATTGTTATGATGAAAAGAGAGAGATGACAGTAATTGGACTGTCTTTGAAGGATAATAGGATATATACCTTATATTATGATCGTGTTCCTTGCCCTTCTTGACATATAAAATAAAGTTCCCTGACCGATTCGTGTGTGAGTATGAATGCGATGTACGCAACTGTCTTACGTTTTTAAAACATTAACGTGTGATTTCTGAGAAATAAAAGTTTTAGACGTACAATATTATTCTAGTTTTATGGAGATTGACTGAAATAGAACAATCTGGGCAAAATCCACACGGGCGAAACTGCAAAGAGAAGCTAGTTAAAAACAAACAAATTGCTAAAACATAACTCTCGGAATACAGATTGTTTATAAATATAACCGGAGTTTTAGTGTTATATGTCGCAACATTTTTACATATAAATTTTTATAGTAAATAATTTCCATTTCTATCTAAAAATAACATGCTATAGCGATAGGAAAATATATGTTACTTAATTTATCATAATTAGTAGTATAGATATACTGTGTTCAAATTTAGATTTTGGCTCTAAGGCATAGATGACGTACGAAATGCTCAATTGCAGGCTCACACGGCTAAATATAACATTTTGCCATTTAGCTGTATGTTAGTTAAATTAGATATACTAGATAAGGTTTTATCGTTATATCAGAACGATGTTTTTCGTTATCTCCTTACGTTATCGTAACGAGTCTGTGAGTGAGAACGGTCGAACAAAAAGTTTGACTTCGTTTGGCCTACTCAGTGCCGTATCGAGATCTTTGGAATGGGAATGAAGTATTTAATAGCATAGTTTAAAAAAATTACGTCAATAACTAATTAATTTAAGTGCACATGTTTCGCTTAATTACATTAATTAATTCAGTGAACAGGGCTTGTTTCAGTAAACCACAATTTTTGATACATTATACTTTGATGCTTAGTGCAGCCTTCACTTGATCAGCCACAGGCTACATTAAAATATTAAATAATATTGCTTTCGGGGTTTCAAAACATTTTAAGAGGCGTGTTTATTGCGTACTATTTACGTGTTCGGTAATTTTTTGTTTATAAATAAACAATTTTTATTAAAGTTTTCATATGAAAAAAATTACTTCCCCAAAACGTAAAAGGATTCGATATAAAATTAGATGCGATATCATTCCATTTTTGTAATAGAAACACTAATTCAAAAATATTCCATAATATCCTGATACTACATAATCATTTTCAGGTGCTACTTAGACAGTGGATCCCCGAATACAATTAGAATTAGTTAAATACAATTATATTAATGTCAAAAGTCAAAAATCATTTATTCATGTAGGTAACACAATGTACACTTATGAACGTATAAAAGAAATACATATTAATGCTTCTCATTTTACATTTACTGCCAGTTCTCAAATCAAGGGCGTAGAACGGATGAGAAGAACTGGCAATTAACTCTACGCCACTCTTTTTCTTACAATCACCAGGAATCTCTACTCCAAATTGTTCCATTTGTCATGGAACTTGATAAATCACGAATTAATGCCGCTATAATGATTTAAAATTTAGACCGAGCTATAATAGTTTTGGAAGTGAAACCGAAATGACCGAAACAATAAGTCAATCGAAGACAACAGCAGATGCCTAATGATCGATGAACCAGTTGACCTTAATACTGTTCAGTCATTTGTCTATCCAGTCGTGCGACTGACGACGACAACTATATTTGATGACCGGCTTTGTAACAATACATAGATTTTCTGAATGATATTTTTTTTTTAAAGACAATTCACACCAATTGACCTAGTCACATGTGAAGCTTGTGTTATGGGTACTAGGCAACGGATATACATACATATTATAGATAGATAGACATATAAATACATATTTAAACACCCAAGACCTAAGCACAACACCAAATGCTCATCACATCGATGTTCGTCTCAGCCGGGGATCGAACCCGGGACCCATGGATTCGTAGTCAGGGGTACTAACCACTAGACCAATGAGTCGTCAGATATTATCGTTACATAGGAAACAAAGGTACCTACTAGATACAGATATATTTACTTGGATTCAATTAAAACCCAGTGGGGATAAACCCTTTTTTTCTAGTATGAATCGACCTTCTGTGCTTATCTCGTGCCGTCGAAATTTTGAGTTTGAGGCCGGTTTTCTCAAGATGTTTTCCTCCACAGTACGAGTATTAACTATGCACAGGTTCATTAGTCATTTTTCGCGGTCATTAGGCGGGAAAGGCCAAGTTAGCCTATAAGAAGCTTTGCTCAATAAGGCGAGATGGTACTTCACTCCGGGCCACCGCACTCGGAAGCACAAGTTCGGATCCACATGGAGAAGACATCCCAGGTATTCTCCTGCCCGTTTGCCTCCTTACATATAAAAAAATAGTGCATAGCCGGGGTTTAAACCTACGATCTCAGGGATGAGAGTGGCCACAAAGCCAGCTCGCTCCATAAACCTACTTACTAAACAATATAGTATAAAAAAATACGATCATTTAATAAAATAAATGAGACGTGATATGACATCCGCATTAGGACTTTCTTGTCTGTGGTCCTAGAATCATGAATACAATATTCAGCTATTAATTAACTGTCATAGCGATTTGTATCATCCTATATTAATCTTATATAACAATTGAATCTAATAAATAACTGATATCAAGCATTGTGTGATATCAAGCGAATTTAATAATAATAGGTAAATTATTTGTCACTCAGCAAAACAGTTTGGTGTTAATTAATGTTATATTATGTAAATCTTGCATTTACTGATCTCAGTTTGTAGCTGTTTAGACTTAAATACGTAACAGTAACTTCCAAAATAAACATATTCGAAACTAAGATGCATGTTTAATATAATATTTGGCTATGTTTAGATGTATTAAACTTAAACACAGATTATACACGAAATTCCCCGTTTAAATAAATGGTTTAATAAGCTTGCCCTGTTTAGGTCAAATCTAGTAATTGAAATTTGACTGTAGACGTTTGCTTTCAAATTTGATAAGCAGCTTAAGTTCTGATGACAATACAATGTAATATAATAAATTCAGTATCATTTTAAATCTAAGATGGCCGCCGCTACAAAATGGCGGATTTCATATTCTATAAGTAGAAAGTAGTGAATAGAAGAATAGAGTTCTCTATGAAAACAAAATAAATATTAAATATAATATGGACACCAAATTGAATTGAGGAACTAATTTAATTAATCAAAATTTAATATGTAACAAAATGAAAAACTAAAAACTTGAAAATAAAACAAAATAGTGTTTTTTTACTTTAAACAATTTTATTGAAAATAAAGAAAATAAATATGTAGACATCGTACTGAAAGATGAAAAATAATTCGGTAGGTCCAACCAGTGATCACATCACTTAATTTTTTTGTCAGATGAATGATAACCAATATTCTTTAATTTCAATAAAATCGTTTAATTGAAACAAATTTTTTGTATGTTGCAAATTGAACTTCACGATGACGAATTCCCATTTTAGCCGTTTGTAACTACCCGCGAATAGTTATTGCTTTTCTGGGAATCACTGTCTTCGTTAACGAAGAAACAGTTTGATTGATGTTGCATACATATCTAATAAAAATAAATACAACCTTAACAATTTTTTTTCTGGTTGTCACCAGCAATACTTATTTTTAGGGGTCTAATAAAAATAAATACAACCTTAACAATTTTTTTTCTGGTTGTCACCAGTAACACTTATTTTTAGTGGTCCCATACTTCCTTGCACTTCTTTGGAGTGACAGCTTCTTTCATCTTATAATACACACTAAACAAAAATGTAAGCAATTTATATAGTAAGTATATTAAGAAAATGTTTACATTTTTGCACTTCTGGCCTACCTTTTTTTTTCTCACAGTGGTTGCCTGGAAGAGATCGCTCGAAAGCGATAAGGTCGCCAGTTGTCTATCCTTTACATGTAATTATTTTAAATTTTATATTATAAAGCAACAAAGTGTGAATAAATAAATAAATTTATTCTTGAAAACAGCACAGCAACATTACATACGATCTTTCTTAAGCTGACTTTAGAATAACAAGATGTATGTGGTGTTTTACAGAAGAGAAACATTTCCTATTAATATTGTAGTATATTTTATTCTAAACATATCACGATTCTATACCGGATTACCGACATTCGTGCTAAAATCCCATATCCACTTTTATAGAAAATCCATTCGTATAGTTGTTGTGTATTTAACTTTGCTGAATAACTTTTTACTTTGTTGCAGAAACGACAAATATAATCCATTGGAAAGCCTCGCGACGCCAGATTATTGGCTTCCTGTTACACCAGTAGTGAATTACTTTCCTGTTTAATACGGACTTTTGAACAAACACACATAATATGTTGACGCTGCGAGGTCTCCAAAGAGCTATGGTTATGCGTCCTCTGGGTTTTCGATTGGGTCTTTTTGCGTATATTTTTATATCATGAACTAAATTGGCTTGGCTTCGTACAGTGAGGAAGTTTATTTTTATGAATAAAAATATGTTCTACCAAATGAATCAATTTGAACACTTTTTTCTTAAGTAAGTGTTTAGTTTAGTTAATCCGTTTTCCATTGTACTAATCCAGAAAAGGAACTATACAAAAAGTTTATCAAATAATACAAAATTGTCTTCAGTATCGTATAAGCTACCTATTCTTTATGGCGTGGTGACACCGGATTCATTGCTAGTACATTGTTTTAAGTTTAATTTTTAGGAATCAATTGAGCATCGCCCTTCAGTTTAGTCAGCCTTTCAATCCTTTTTATATAAAAGACAACCGGGAGAATACTCCTTGAACTTGATCAGTCGTCCCCTATTAAACTACACTCGTCTAGATGCGCGCTGCACTGTTTCACGCCTTTGTGGTTGACATCTCTAAGTGCTGCACTACACGATTAGTATCGTCGTTTCTTCTAGCCTCCTTCAATCACTCCTAAGGATTATCACATGGGTAATGAACCCATGTGATAAGCCGGCCAAATAGGCATCCCTGGACATGTATGCCTTCCAATAGGTTGCATCTCAATATTAGGTGAAAATGAGGCCATACGTCTGTCCAGTTATATATTAAAAAATAATAGTTTTTGTTCATTTCCAAAATTTGAATTTAATCTATCCGTTAAAAGTGGGTCAAAATCGAGTCCGAAGGTGTCAGTTACATACATACATACATACAGGTGAAGCTAATATAAAGCGTGTAAAAAGTGCTTTGATAATTGTAATAAAATTCTTCTAACATGAACATAATCTTAAACGTGTTCTGCCTAAGTGTTGTCTGAGTCAAATACATAATTATTTTCTATTTCTATCTTATTGGATCTTGTTTCAATCAAATAGCGACGTCAAATGTCAAAGTCAAAGCCAAAGTCAAAAATCATTTGTCTTTACAGGTAACACAATGTAAACTTATGAAAGTCAAAAAAGAAATATACATTAAATGCTGCTAATTTTACATTTACTGCCAGTTCTCAAATCAAGGGCGTAGAACGGAAGAGAAGAAATAAACAACAAATAGTCAATATAATACAAATAGTCCTTTGTCCCTTGCATAAATAAAAACAAAACAATGTCGTTTCAGCAATTGTGTTTAGCAAGACTGCCTCACAAAGTTGATATATGTATGTTAATAATGTAATTAAATGTTACGCGCGTAAACAAAAGACAACGTTACACAAATATTGTTACTCATCAGTGTAATGAGAAGCCTACTTAATCTTACCAAGTCTAGATATAAGGCTTAGATAGGCTGTGTTGAACACAAGTTATCCATACTTATAGTGTCCATAAATAGAAACAGTTTTTGGAGAGTCTGAATACTTTTGCATTTCGTAAAATTTTTAGGTAATGCAATGAGATTAACGTACGACTAAATCTGTAGAGTTTATGAATAGTGGAATTTTAAGTGGAAAAGAATTTGTATAATAGTATGGTGCAATTTATAAATTTTATATACTTATTAATCAAAGTCAAAATATAATTTATTCTTATGAACGTTTGTAAAGTGAAGAGTTCTAAATTTACATTAGTGCCAGTTCTCAAATCGCCGAGAAGAATTGCCAATATACTCTCCGACTCTCTTTTAAATCGCCTAGGTTTTTTTAAATGTTTGTAAGAAGTGGTTGCAAGAGAACCTTTACATTATGCTCCTCATCACAATATGTTAAAGCAGTTAAACGTTGTTTTAAAATAAGAAAGAATATTAAATGAATAAGACTGCTAAACTAGCTAACTTTTGCGAACTAGACTTACGACGAGGGTCTTCACTGGGAGATACTATCTCCAATTGTTTAAAAGAGTATACTCCTCTCTCAAAGGCCAGCGCCCAGCAACCCACCCACAAAATTGGGTGTCCAACGGCTGCCCTATTTGGGTGTCCCGTACAACTATGTTGTAACCCTAATAAAAAAAAATATTACCAAAGATATACAATAAATAATGTATTGTTAGCTCAATTTCACTTCAGCACTCCCAGGGGAGTAGCATAAGCTATTTTTATTTAAACATAGTTTGTGTACGCAATACTACCAGTTTGTTTGCCAGTAAAAATATCTTCGAAGGAATATTAATTAAGCGTACCTTAAGCGTATCTTTATACAACGGTTAGTATAATAAGCTTGGGAAATTTGTTGAGATAACCTAAAATGTAAAGTTGACATCGAATAATCCGATGTACCAAAAGCTATATGGGTTGAATAATTCGAAAATATGATCTGTACCGGATTTCTACGATATTCCGCACGTGTACGCTTGACTATTTCGTAGCAAACTCATTGACACGATACCGCTACGAAAACCACGTAGCCCTTTCCCACAACTTGTAGCATGAATCTGATTTTAATATATTATAACAATTTAAATTAATAATTTGGCATAATAAATTCTAGGTATCGGAACAACGTTTTTATATTAAAAGGAAGCTCATCATCCGAAGATTGTAAGGTCTTGTAAAAGTTGGTAGCGTCTTTTGATGTTACCCTAAGTTAAATAGCATGGCAGCTGATTCGTTACAATGGTAGTTGTGTTTAATCTGAATTTCTCCCTTCACTCTCTCCGTGGTAAGAGATACAAGGAGAACCGGCATCTCTACAAAGGACTCTAAAAGGAACAGATGATTCAAGCCGTTATCATAAAATACATTTTCATTTTTATATGACGATGTTCAAAGAAATAGCGGAAATATATCACAATGTTACCCATAATCGCACCATTTTTTACCGAAACGGTTTCAATTTCATGTAACATAAACCTCTAAGGTTAGCTAAGGGTAGCAGTAATTGTTTCAAATGGGCCCTTATACTGAAAAAAGGCATCTCAAATCTGGTACTTTTATTGTGATTTCGGTTGAAAAACGTTGTATGGGTTACAGTAATTTGAATATGATTATAATGTGAAGACATTGTTTGGGTAAAAAATGTTGGAATATTTTTATCATTGCTCAGGATTTGTATTCAGACACAAATGAGGTGTTTCACGATCTTCAAAAGACAATTTGACTAATTGACAGTAAGTAAGCAGTAACTCATCATTAATGACTATCAAGTAGTGCTAATCACAGAATTAAACTTAACAATAAGTTAACTAAACAATAGGTTACTTGAAGATGTAGACGGCCCTAAAGCTGAAGTACTTGGTACTAGTACTTTGAAGTATTTCCCCATTGTCAACTGGTTAGTCGTTATTAGATTTTGACGTAAGAGTGCCTGAACATCTGTTTCCGTAAAGAATTCTGAGTGTTAATGCAATTCATCTAAATACATATAATAATGTTACTTATTAGTTCTTACTTCAACAGACTTTTAGAAAAACTCTTTACTAAATTTAGTTTATCAAGCATGTCTACCAGTAGGTGCTCTTTTAACATTAATTAGTATGCATGTACTTAATTCCTAAAACAATCTCATAACGCTTTAATTAAAACAAATGATTAATATTGTGTTTCGTGCGTGAAATAAATATGTGCGTATAATTTAGCAGCTGGCGAGAAGCGCGCGCAATTAGGGTCTGTGATTTGAGAATGTAAAGTTTTATTTATGCAAGATTAAAATACTAACGAGAAAAAACTAGGTTTCTCGGTCAAACGGACCAAGAACGTGTCATGTTTAGCACTGGGTTAATATTTATTTTTAATACCAACACAAATGTTAGCTTGATGCTAGATGGTCAAGTTTTATCAAATGATAACAGGTCACCTTTTATACTAACCACGATGAGAGTGTAAAACAAAAGACTATAGCGCCTTTCATTTGTTTAATATTGGTTCACAGAATTTTTTGTCCGATAAGAGACATGCGACACGATCCGTAATTTACAATCAATTGAAACGATGATATACATCGAAGAACTCGAAATGTATATATAGTCTTTGATCGCTAACTAATAGTAATTAGGTAATAAACACTTTATTTTAGCCAGTAATAAGATAATTTTATTGTACGACTAAATAATAGTCGAAAAGTTACACCATTAAGGGGCTTTTAGCTCTCAGTTAAAGTTGTATTAGTTGTTTCATAGAAGTTTCAAGTAGATACATATATCTCATTTAAATTACTAATTATTAGCATCTGATCCTTACCTGAAACATTGGACCCAGCTGAATTCTTGGTATTTTCTTGGATAGTGTAAATGAATGCACGTCAGATACTCAGATATGACAAAAGTATTCCGCCATCATTTTAGTCGTGAACATCTGTTCTGTTAGCACGTTAATACTACATTGAATTGATAGCTGTCCCATTATTCACAATACGTGCCTATTATTATTGTATTTCAATTTTTTTTGTGTAAATGTTTACTTATACGTAATACTTAACTTAACTTTTTTGTGTGCGTATTATGTATAACGCTGTAGGTTACAAGTAGGTACTTTATGTAAATATAACTTTGTAAGGGAGTTTCAGCGATCATTCAGAACAATCACACTGGGTATAAAATTTTTATAAATTTACTCTTTGTTTTGTTATACATCTTCATTTACCCGTTGGCTATTTCGGGTTTGATTTGCGTAAAATTTGGTTTTTGAAGTCTGTTTCTAAAGACCAATTTTTAATTTTAATTTAAAAGCTATTAGATCTTTCCGTTTATATAAGTGATAAATGAATAATTTTGTTTGATTAAACAAGGGACCCCTGTTTCCCGAAGAGGCAGAGACAACATACTTCGACTTACTACGGTCCTAACATACCTCCATTATTTCCTCCACTAGTATAATATTCACTATATTATACGCTCATCAGTTAGCTATTGACCTATCCATATTCAAGTACATCATGAATTACCAGTAATACACGAGCAGGACTACCAGCCACGCCTACTACACTCGCCCATAATTAGGGCTAAATAGCGAAAGATAAAAGAAACTTGGCAAGACTATAAAAGCTAAGCTGACGACATCATAAAGGTATTTGGGGAGAAATGGATGGAGAAAGCAAAGAACAGATCCATGAAAGTTCAGAAAGAGGCCTTTACCCAAAAGGCCATAATGCAGAACACGAAGTAATGGAAATAACGTAGACTAAGTGTACAATAACAAAGCTAATACCGATCTGATTTGTATTTTTTATAGTATGGCATAAAAGTGGCTTTATTATTGTTATTATTATTATTATTATACTGAGTTTCTTCCATTAAAAACCATTTTCATGTCCTTTCTCTCATATTTATCTATATTTTTAAAACTTTATCGTTTCATAGAATCGTTATATTGTAAATTAACCAATCCAATGTTCCACGAGAAAGGGTTAATGTAGCTAATTTTAATCAATGGTATCAATTTTTGTTATCGTTCATGATGTATCAATGTTTCGGTGACCACGACTGCTGTACCCTAGGCTATACCGCATTCGAAGCGTCAGGTAAATAATGTAAATTCACGTTTAAATCCATTTTGATGTACTCGAAATTTAGAAGCTATAATAAAATCATTCGCAATATAAAGATTCATTACGCCACGCCGTAATATAAAATAATTGTATATAGATGAAAAATTATATCAATAGACTAATTAAGTCGAGTACAAATAACGAAGACAAATACAAAAGCATTGTTCTAAGATGGTTTTCCAGTTTTAATTAGGGGCATCCCGGTCTAATGTCGGTCGCGATCATTGTTCTTCCACTTTTATTAATGTTATGCCTGTTTCATAATTTTAAATACAGACTAACCTGAATTTTTCAACCTTTGTCCGATATTTTATTCAAGATTTGTATGGAATTGTGACCGTAAAATCTGTTCTATTTGCATTCTCTATCAATTGTGGTAATTATGTTTATCAAATACAACGCGTAATTGATTATGAAACAAAGTAGTGTTGGCGTTGTGGTTAAGCCGCATTAATGCACTGAACTCCTGGTGCGTTTATAAATGGTTTTCTTTTTAGGCGTTAATTATGCTCGCATGGTTAAGGTAAACGTTGTGAGGTGACATGTTTTACCCAAAAATAGACGTAAGTTAGGCCTGAATGATCAGTTTCATGCCTATGCAAAAGAAAAACAAACAAGCAGATGCAATCTGAGAAGACCATTAGACAGTAGTAAGTAACACTGAATAATTATTATTGTAAAACAAGTGAAAATATATATTAATATACTTTATTTAAAACCACAAATTTGTCACATTTGGTGCTACATACAGCAGCTATATACAGTATTTTATATATTAACTAGCTGATCCGGCAAACGTCGTTTTGCCATGTATATCATTTATAATAAAAAATATGGGTTGATCGTAGAGGGGTGAAAATTAGGGGTTGTATGTATTTTTTAATGATGTACCATAAAAAAAATTTAATCTAAAAATTAAACAAAAAATATTTAGGGGTGGACTACCCTTAACATTTAGGGGGATGAAAAATAGATGTTGTCCGATTCTCAGTTATACCCAATATGCACACAAAATTTCATGAGAATCGGTCAAGCCGTTTCGGAGGAGTTTAACTACAAACACCGCGACACGAGAATTTTATATATTAGATTACTTAAGAATATGGCTAAAAGTTCTACACTCTTAAAGCCAGCATCAGGGGAAGTCGCACAGGATAGCGGTCGAAGTTACTAGTTGAGAAGACAAGACACATTTTGGGTCGCAGAGCCAGCGAAGTAAGTGATATAAAACTTATAGACCAGTGCCGATAATTTTTGAAACCTAAAAAATAATAGTAGAATGAAACCTATTGGAAAAGGAGGAGAATATTATAAAAATTAAAGGAAAAATAATTTACGGGCGATCTGAGGTCAGGAAGGGGGGGGGGGGGGGGGGTTTTAAGGGTAAAAACGGCTTATCTCGATTTCCGGCAACACTAAAAGTTCTATCGAAGAAAGTTAAATGGCAAAGTTGTCGGTAATAAAAAGATCTAAAACTTTTGTTTTCACACATTTTTCACATAACCTCAAAATTTTGTGCTAAATTCAAAAAACCAACTTCTTGGTTTTTTATTTCTATCGATTCGACCTCAGATCGCCCGTAAATTATTTTTCCTTTAATTTTTATAATTTTATCCTCCCTTTCCAATAGGGTTCATCCTACTATTATTTTTTTCACTTTTTATTTATTTTAAAGGCTATCTGCACTGGTCTATTATTACATAAATGACAACACACTTATACGTTATAACAAAATGGATTATCCCCCATAGAATATCTATAATAATGATGTTTATTCAAATTCCACACATAACCTAGACGAGTTTCAAAAAAAATCTCAATTACATAGTACTGCTACAAACTCAGTTAAAACCGTAAAATTAGTTTTATTACACTGTAACTTTGGTTAAAATATCGCTGAGTTTCATTCCAGTTAGTGCTTAACCGCTGGTTATTTAAAGTTCTTTCTGTGATATATTTTTATTATACCGTAAGTTCTATTTTAATTTAATAACACTTTTTTTTAAAAGGGGGTTATATATTGTAGAATGTGTATTTTTATTGCTATCCAAATGTGATATGACCGTATTTTTGCCATACAATTGGGGGTGGGGCTCTTTATTTTAAATATACAGTTGTCCGCTATAATAACTAATGGCCAGTCTCTATATAGTGTAGCTGTAGTGGCCACATAAACCTGGATTACTTTACATTAGAATTTGTCAGCAAATGTACACATTAAACTTGATATACTTCGTTGGTAAAGGGGTTGCAAAACTACGAAACTCTAGGTCAATTGCAAGCCTCTTACAATTTCCTTATTACTGGACAAATTCTATCAGCTCAGCTAAAATTTACTTGGTACAAAGAACTCTGAGTACTATGAGGACCCTCAAATTGTGCTCAAATCCTATAGTAAGCCTAACAAGCGCTCGTCCGAAATATAACGACTCTTAGGGAAATATAATAAGAGTGATATTATTATTTATAGCTATTATACTCGACTGCTCAGAATGACAAGATTTTATGAGTTCTGAGCCCCTAACGTTCCAATGGTTTTACCTTATTTTGGTCATGTGTGTGTCTGACGATTGTCTTTTGTTTATTGTCAAGTTGATTTACCTTGGCGCAGTGCGTTTTATTTTATTAGTTTTTGTTTTTATTTCTAACAAGCTATTTTGATTGTTTTAATTTACTAACTTAAATACGATATTTTACTTCCCCAGTTAAACTTAAACACTACATGTCACTGTTTCAAATGTAACAGGCGTTTATATGTCATTTTTTATCATTTGATAATCAGCCTTGTCTACCAACTAACGCGAAATATTGTTTCACCAGAAATAAAACCACCATCCACCCCTCGGTAGGCAACAGATGCGATGCTATACATAATATCTCACACACATACACACCTATCCATATAGGTGAACATAGCTTGAATGTCGAGTTATGTAAATTTTGTAATAAAATTATTTTATATTCGTACATTTCGAACGTAACGTAACGTAAAATGTAACTAGTCAACCTTCTTCGAGACAAATACACGTTTCCTTATCTTGTGTAGGTGGAAATATCGGGTTTTCCAAGCCACTTGCTTAATTGTCCTCTCTAATGTTTCTGAAACCTAATCCGATGGACATTCTCCTGTTCAGTGACAGAAATAAATTAATGTTAGAATACCATTGCGTAAAGGAAATACGATTTTAGTTTTATGGTTCCATGCATATCCTTACATTATAAATAAGGCCAAATCTGTATGTACGCGATAAACTGGAAAACTATCGAACGAGTTTCTGTGAAAAGTTATTACTTTTTTAGCTTTATGTAAATTAGGTGAAATATAACGTTCATTGTTAAAGAAAATATACTCAAAAATCACGCGCGGAAACAGCGAGCGGGAAACTAGCTATGTATAGGATTATTTTATGCACATTTTGAAAAAAAGCCAGAGCGACCCCAGAGCTGCTGCTTTCCTCGGTCAACGAATAAGAGACATTTAAGCAGAATAAAAATGGTAATCTTTATATATATATATAGCGTGTTCTATCGTTTATAGCTTAACATTTCACACACCTAACCGTTAAGCTCCACCTGTAATCTTATCAAGAAGAACCAATAAACGTACAAAAATGTCTGATATGAGATAATGGATAACTTCTTCATTACTGTTGAAACATTATCATGAGTTTGTGTAAATCAAAACAGATACCCGCGCGCCGGGACAAGTTGCAGGCAATTCATTAAAACGGGCCGATGTCTGCGTTGCTTGATATATTGCCTCGGATTCAGTTTCGGTGAAGCTCAAGTGAGAGGAGCTAGAAGTAACACTTTTATATGAACGACAGTAAAGTGTATGAACGAGTTTATTTATAATTAAATTATTTAAACTTATTCACCCTCTGCAAGTGTTCTTTTCCGGTTGAACACGATAACATTATCTTATATATAAAATTCTCGTGTCACAGTGTTCGTTCCTATACTCCTCCGAAACGGCTCGACCGATTCTTAAGGTTTCTTATGCCTATTCAGTAAGTCTGAGAATCGGGTACTATCTATCTTTCAAACCCCTAAGTGATAAGGAGTGTCCACCCCAAAAAAAATATTTTTTATTTTTTATTATGTGACATTAAAAAATACATACAACCCTACATTTTCACCTCTTTTAGCATAGTAGATAGTTATTTTTATTGAATTAAAAAAATGTTTCCTATATAATAAACATGGCAAAACAACGTTTGCCGGGTCACCTAATATTTAAATTATTATTTCAAGGAGGCTAATAAATCTATATAACTTATGAACGTGAATAATTTTGAAATCGAATCAATTTCGACCTAGCCGTTTAGCATGAAAATACACTTAATTAATTTCATAATTTGCAGGGCCCAGTTATTAGAGATTTAGGAGTTCTATATCTATTTCGTAATGTCAAATGTTACCAGGGCATCGCTCATCGCTTATAACTTCAACAACAAATTTAATGGTGATTTGTAGCACGAGATACTTCGTGATAGTCCAATACATTCAGTATGTTAATTATTTCAACTAATTGCAAACGGATAGATCGAATGTTTTGTACCATTTGTTTTTAATTTATTGCTCATAATACAATTTAATGACATGGTGGCTTTGTATGAAACATCACCACAAAATGTTTGGTATTCGATATTTTATAAAAGGTATTTCGTGTGATATTTGATAGTTGAACCGAAATTAATAGTATTTAATTGAACTAATTGGAGGTCCGAGACGAACAGAGAGATTGTCTGCTGTTGTGAGTATTAATAGCCTATAGTGATTCTCTTACAGAGATGTAGGCCTACAATAAAGAATTAGTCCGTAATTCACTCGACCATGACGTCAGTTCTCTAAGACATTTCTCCGTATCACCTCGACGTGCGTCGTTACACAACTGAGCGTTTTCTAAGGCAGTTTTTGCCGCCACTATGTGGAACCAGCTGCCCACTGAAGTATTTCCGAACCAATACGACTTAGGGTCCTTCAAGAAAAGAGCATACAATTCTTGAAAGGCCGGCAACGCACTTGCGAGCCTTCTGGCATTGTGAGTGTCCATGGGCGGCGGTATCACTTAACATCAGATGAGCCTCCTTCCCGTTTGCCTACTATTACATTAAAAAAAAGTTTTCTCACAACGATTTCCTTTGTCGTTAAAACTCCTGGAAAGCACATGGAAATAATCTATTCGTCCACATTCGGGGTTCGAACGCACGCAGATGGGGTTGGAAATAGTGATTCCTGACCCCAGCTGTTCAAACATATGCAATAGGCGTGTGCGCCTAACCACTAAGGTAATGCTGTTCCTTCATCGGCTATTATAACTAATATTCTTTGCAAAGTCAGCAGTTTGAGAATGTTTTTTCTATTAGTAAGTGTTAAGCAAACAGGTATAAATGAAACTCCCGTAAACATTTTATTTACTGAGTAAAATAAAAATGGCACGTCATTTTGTTTTTATGACCTGTTAAAATTTGATACTTTGTATCAAACGCAATTTGTTGTTTAGCGCTGGGATTTGAGAATTATTGCTTTGAGATTTTTGCGAGTTGATAAAAATACTAAGGGAATATTTAGGAGTTATTTTCTTTATACGATTTATACTGTTGTAAATCAGGATACAATGTAGGTATATTATGTATGGTAGATAAATAGTCGGAAAAGAAATTTAATGTTAAACACACATGCGTGTGTTTGTAATTAAACTCCTTAACGACTGGACCGATTTTAATTGAAGTGAGAATGAATAGAAATACAATTATGATTTTTTCGAATAAAGCGAAAGAACTTTTTGATGATTATAGTGAATTACTAAGACTAATGTGTAATAATTATTTAAGTTATAATTATATCTCATTAAAAGCCTTAAAAACTTAATATAAAAGTTTAACCTTTCAAACTCTTTTAGATCATACCTCGTTAGGGAAAGGAAATTCCAATTAAAAACTGTCATATATTTTACACGAAATTTCGCAATGTTTTAGTTATTACTAGGAATTGAAATTACGATTTCAGAAATTTTTATCATAATTTGTAGTAAATAAATAAATATGTAATTTGTCATTTGAATTATATATGAATACGTCGTAGTATATTGTCTTAGCTTTACGTGAGTACTACTTATTAAAACTGATAGGAGTTTCATTTTAATAGAGGATAGATTTTTGCTATAATGCAGATCTGTTGGGCTTACTATTGCCAAAATTGTTAATTTAAATGTCCGCCAATTGTAATGTATGTATTGTAATTGTATTTTTAAAGTGAAAACTTCTTTAGCGGCGTTGTATACTTTTTTTGGAATGGGCAAAAAATTTTAAACTCGCGTCAGGACACGTGACCTGATCGAAAATACGTAAGACGGATGGAGAGTAGACAGCTGGCGCGGCGCGTATTTAATGTAATATAAATTTTCATGTTTGTGTACGATAGCGTAATAAATAAATATTGTATTCTACCACATAAATGATAGTACTTTTATAGTGATAATTAAAGCAATTCGTGCAAAATTATTCACTAACCATTCCAAATTATCAAAAATGCACAACGTTAATATTCAAGTTTTCACTTTTAGCGGCACTCCCGGAGTGCCGGTAAAAGTGGTAAAAGGTAAAAGTGAAAAATCCATTTTTTTATACAGAACTGGACAGGCGTCGCCACAATCCTATCTGATGTGGCGAAGGTACTGTCCAGAAGGTGCCTATTTAACCGCCGCTTAAATAAACCCATTAAGCAGGCTAGGGGATTTGGAAGACGGCAAGGAGTTTCACTACTTTTCTGTTTTCACAAGAAATAACGATCCAAATCGTGTACTGTGGCATCTGGGGATGTCAACAACGAAGGGTGTAACAGACCAGCTAACTGCTTAACCTTAGCTTAACTAAACTCCCGCGTATCAAAACGTATTAGTTTTTGCAATATAGAAGTCGTACCTAGTATTCAAACACTGCCAACTTCAAGTAACAAAAATATTCTCTTACAATCTATCTAACAACTAGGTTCCAAAGACGCTAAAGCAACTGCCAGGTTAAAGTTAGTGAATTTTTTTAATTTGTTTAAAAGTTTTCCAAGATAACTCGCGGTTAAACTACCTAAGATGAAATCAACTTTCAACTAATTCGATGACGTGTTTGCACAATTCTCGGGGTAAATTAAAATCAACTCTCCAAGTTAAATTGAAATCTTTATGAGCCCCGTTTGATGTAAGTCTGGCTTTTGATGTGTACATAAATTATACATTGTAAAAGCTTTATTAATGAATTCATACAACGATTGGTTAGTTTACATTTCTTAATATGAGTATTAGTTGTGTTAGTGTAAGTTCTAAAAATTTAAAGTTAGATTTCTTTTTTTCTTTTTAAGTGGGATTGTTTTTTATGGCCCTTTTTAGATTAAAAGCCTCCTCCATACTTTTCCATTTCCCTTTGTCTTGAGCAAGATTCATCCAGTTTTCCCCGCTAGTTCCATAACGTCATCTGTCCATCTTTTCTTTTGTGGTCCTATACATCTTTCATCTTTCTCTTTCCAGTAGGTCCAATCCATTCTGGTATTTCAAGTGCCAATACTTTATCCCGCACTCTAGAAATATTACCTGCCCATTTCCATTTTAGCCTTAGAGCGTGTACAAGTTCATCTGCAAGTTTTTTTTTTGTTACGAACGTCAACGTGTCTTATTTTTTTTATTCTCCTCAACTTTAAGACGCTCTTTCCATGGTTTTCTTGCTGAAAGCCCCCGTTTGACTTGTATGTTAGACAAGGAAGAATATTTCAAATAACTATTATCTTCTTGTGTAAGTAGACTGTAGTTTCCTTTCAGAATTTTGTTGTGGGTCTAGTACTTCTTCGAAGTCGAATTTATTCTCCTATCTACTTCCTTTTCACTACTGTTCTTGTCGAAAGATACTTGTTTTCCTGAATAAATTAAACATAAGATGTATGTAATAATTGCAAACAGTGCAATAGACTATATAAAGCATTTATAATTATATAGATTTTGTTTGTTTAAATACTAGGCGTATTCCGAGAGAGATCCGCGAGAGATTTTCTATATTGTTTTTATATCGGAAATATTTAATATTTCCGTGATACTAACATTATGTTATACAAATATTTGACACAGACATATTTTCGTTTAATTTTTAAGTTTTTCAAAGTAAGGTTCTAGGTTTAATAATAGAAAAACATGGGGCAAACGGGTACTTGCCCATGGACGCTTACACCGCTAGAAGGTTCGCAAAGAGTTGCTGGCCCCTGAATATTTGAAGCACACACAAGAATGATTTTAATGTAACTTAATAACAAGAGTGTATTTAAAATTTTATTGTAGATAAGTGTACAAAAATTTCTTTGAAAGCAAATTTTCTGTTCATCCATTATCGGAAATTAATTAAGCTAATATATTCGTAGCCATTTAAAATCGTTCAATATGCTAAGACTATTGCAAGAGGATAAAATTACTGAATTGGGTCCTCAAGTTCCGCAAAAGTTTACGCCAATAAAGCAGGCTAATTGAGGTAAAAAGTAGTTTTTATCGGACTATGGATAAATGCTTCATGAACTATGTACTATGTCAGATAAAAAATTAAGCTGAAAAATATAGGTCATTTGATTTTTTCTTTAAATAAATATTATCAGACAAACAAAGGGATAAAGCATAAAGAGGAATAATAGTCATATAAAAACAAAAGCGATGACATTTATTCTGATATTAGATTGAACGAATTATTTTTACTAGAATAGATAAATATTTTTTCAATTTCGTTTATTGTTGTGTCCACTCCAATCCATATTCTAATTTAAAATCATTTTTCATTTGACATCATAATCATACTTGAATTCGTGTATCCGGTGATGTTGGTTACTTCGACTATGTGTTTGAGTGTTGTTCCCACGAGAATGTAAGTGCGTACTCCTATTTCACCATGCCTCCTGCTGATAGAGAACAAGTCTTTGTTTTTTTTTTAATTTATGTTATTTATTATTAATTACTTGATATGTCATTTAGATGTAATGGTTGCTGCTCCTTACAAATGTTGTGTAAAAAATGGCGATTAAAAAGAGTGGCGGAGAGTTTATTGCCAGTTCTTCTCTTCCGTTCTACGCCCTTGATTTGAGAACTGGCATTAAATGTAAAATTAGAAGCATTAATATGTATTTCTTTACTGGGAGTCATAAGTGTACATTATGTTTTTTTATGTAATAGGAGGCAAACGGGCAGGAGGCTCACCTGATGTTAAGTGATGTTTGTGAGTTGTTATATGTTACCTATATGATTATATGATTTTTTACTTTACTTTACTTTACTTCACTTTACATATTTTATCGATTCTTTTTTCTATTAGATTGCCTCTGAGTAAGAAATATATAAAAGTATTCTTTGCGTAACAGCTAAATCGAAACATCCACCTCAATGACTATTCGTATTTCTTGAATACGTTTGTAATGTCAAACGTTGAAATGGAAATGTGAAGGTTTTCGAGATATTATGTTTGAATATATTTGAGCTCTTGCACTAGCAAAGATGTAAGGTATTTTTACGATTAGGAAACTGTACAAAATAAACTTCAAAAGAATTGTTGTCCTTATTTTAAATGAGGTCGAAATGGAACGATAATTACTTTTTTAAATATGTTTCCTTATATTGGAGAACCGTAGAAAATTAATTGATAATGCGTATGCGATTAAGATACGGATATAAGGACAAATCTTTGTTTTTAATTTATTTTATTAATTACTTAAGATGTCATGTGGAACATCGTGTAATGGTTGCAGCTCTTTCAAACATTGTGTAAAACAACAAATTTGGCGATTAAAAAGAGTGGCGGAGAGTTAATTGCCAGTTCTTCACTTTCTACGCCCTTGATTTGAGAACTGGCAGTAAATGTAAAATAAGAAGCATTTAATGTATATTTCTTTTTTGACGTTCATAAGTGTACATTGTGTTACCTATATGAATTAATGATTTTGATATTATGAATCACATGAATTGCCACGTTTTAACTAAATTTAAATTTCGCGTAGATATCCTATCATCTCATTTGTTTCTCCTTTCAAAAGAATGCGTTTTGGCAAAAACTTATCGATATTCAGATTGAGCATTTGATTAGGCTAGGGTTTGATAGCCATAGTTGCTCCCTTCACACTTAGAATTAAATTTTCGATCGAATCGATGTATTTATTTTTCGTTAAGTTTGCCTATACGTGATTGTCACATTCAATCTTCTTTTTAATTATGTATCAATCTATAAGTATGCCGAGCGTTGGCAAGCTTTTATAAATATTTTTTTTTTATTTTCAATTAATTTGGTTGTAAATAAAAAAACTAACCACACAAAACACATTTTCCGCATAACAAAAGGCTCAGCTAATTGCAGGTAGGTTCTAGGGTTTGTCTGCGCTGATATTCAGCCAGTCCTGGTTCCAAATTTACTATATTTAATTATCGAAGAAACGATAATTAAGTTTGGCAAAATTGGCTTCATTTATTTATGAAAATAACCATAAAACAAAAATTTGGTCAAAATATTAATTATAGTCAAAAAAGTCCATTGTAATCATTTCAGATTCATAAATGTCCTCGTTTTTGACAAACTATTATTCTTATATAAAGCTATATTGTAATGCATCTACAGAACATTTTTGCTTGCATGATCGCATTTATATGAAATTTAAAATCGTTGTTACCAGACGTTAGTGGAATTCGCGGAGTGTATGTTTAGACTTAAACTATTCAGAAGTCTACATCTTTGAATTGTTTTGAGGAATAATTTAAATTTCTTATTCAAACAGACAGAAGGAGAAGAAATAGAAAAAAAGGTGGATAGAAGAAATAGAAGCAGTAGGAGGAAGCGAATGGAGAAAGAAAGCCATAGACATCGTCAGTTGGAAAAAGCTGGAGGAGGCCTTTACCCGTGAAGGGGTTCCGATCGACGGTGCTGAAAGCTAAGATATAGGATATATAGGATAACAAGATAAAAATAATGTATAAATAATGTTATGTATAAAATGTAAAAAAATCTAAGCTATATATAATTTTTATGTCATGATTGGAAAAATTAATGGGCTTTATTATTATAATTATATTCAAACATTACCGTTAAAGCACGATGAATGTACCGCGGTATAATCTTCTATATATATATAGCAATAACATGTAGCGCGAAAACCGATTTTTCGATACATGTTATGAATTCCAATACAAAAGACTACATATCAAAGTCAATTCGATCGAGAAACTTTTGGTATGTTAATCGATGTAGGTGGGAACAAAATAGCTCAAAAGAATTGCTGACTTGCCATTCAGAGACGATTCAAAGGCGAAATGGTATAATATGAGAGATCGGATATGTATTGTATAGAAATGTATGGTGCAATATGTAAATTCGAGTCCAGTACTGAATACGTGAGGTTAAGCTTCATTTCGTGTGGTCCAATTTATGAGAAATTTCAGCGGATTCAAATTTTTTAAAGGCCGGCGACGCACTCGCGAGCCCTCTGGCATTGAGAGTGTCCATGGGCGGCGGTAACACTTACGATCAGGTGAGCCTCCTGCCCGTTTGCTCCCTGATCTAAAAAAAACGTGTCACGCGAGTGTTTCTCACTTTACATTAATTTACATTGATTAATTTGTTGGCTGTAGCGCTATGTTATACAGACTTTCTCAATAAATTCACTATACACTATAATTTGTTAATATATTGAAGATGTATCACTGTCTCGTTCACTCATTATAATATATTTAAGTTTTATTTTACCTTGTCCTAATAATGACTAACACAAAATAATAATAATTATCCAGTTTGGTGCAGTCATTCGGAACTTACGCAACAAATTCGGCAAAAAGCAATAATCAGAATTTGTATTTTTTTAAAACATATTATAAAACTCTCATATAAGTATCAGTTTTTCAAATTTTTCAGATAGTTTTTAACTTAGACTAACAATCACGGATCATAGCCGGTGAGACGTGATGATTCGGGCACTCAGTTCAGAATCCTAGACAAATTCCCTGACAGGTGTGCCATTTCACAGACTTCGACCGTTTAACACGCACAAATAAACAACATAAACGTTGGACACTTTCTATATAGGCAGCCAGGAGTTTTATTTAAGCATTGTTTTATTTTGCCTAAGCATATTTAGTCAAAAAGTTTTGTTTTTAAACTTCTATGGACTCTTATCTGACCTTTTTTACAAAGTGAATCAGTGTGGTCTATAAGTAGTTTATTTTTGCACGTGGGTAGCAAGCGCACTTATTATTGTACAAATACTGATACAGAATTGTTATATACTTCTTGAAAGTTTGGTTCTAGCAACCCTTTATTTTAATTAAAGTATATAGTGTCCAGAAGACATATCTGGGAAAAACAATTGGTCCTAGGAGAGGGACTTAAGGGAAAGTAGCTCTGGCAAGATGCAGCACAAGATCGTCGAAGGTGGCGTTCTCTTACCTCTAAGGCCGAGTCTTACTATGGGTCGTTGAACCATCCGGCACGTAAGTACGTTAATGAGAAATATTAAATTCACGCTATAAATATGACATTAAAATGAATGCTGTTTAAATTGCTATTAAATTCTAAAGCCAACATGTCTGATAGTCTCGCATAGTAACTACAACAATTTTACATAGTTATTAAACTAGGAAATGCCTGTATGTGCAGATACACTAACTTTTGGATTTAATAGCTCGTAATTTTTATCAAAGAAATTGTAGTTCTTGATTAATGATTAAATTTTTGTATGAATTGTATTTTTATCCCTCATCAGGTGACGATTTACACATAATTTTAGTGGTTATGTAACATGATCAAATTAAAGCTTTAAAATACAAATCAAATTATATTTTAAGGAATTGTAATTATTGTTTAATAAAGAAACACTAACCCATATACGCGAAAGTTTGTAAGTATGGATGGATGTTTGATACTCTTTCACGTAAAAACTACTGAATGGATTTAATTGAAACTTTACAATAATATAGCTTATAGATCAGAATAACACATAGGCTACAATTTATAAAGATATTATGTGAATTATGTAGGAAAAAATCTACCATCTGCGAGCTATTCTGGCGTGCGCTGCCAAAACCGCTAGAGATGCACATTTGAAATGTATGATGGAAATGTTTATCTTAAATCAGTCCTACAAAAAGGCCGCCACAGTATATATAAGTCTTATGTGTAAGCCATGATAGCCAAATTTGTGAACCAAAACTACAATAAAAATTGATAATTATATTTCAAATGCACATTTTGTAGTAATAAATTGATTCCTCAATGAAAATAGATTCTTTTATCGCTTCTGGTATTTAAAGTAGATAAAATCTGTCTTTTACGCTACGTCATTTGGATAAATATTATGTTAATCCTGCGCAGACGAAGTCGCGGACACCAGCTAGTCTAGAAATAAATTAAGCTTGAGCAAATTGATGAAGCGGCCTAATACTGGAAGTAATTGAAACTAAACACACTAAATATGCGATCCGTCACTGATGACAAGTTGAGCTAACGTTCATCAGGAATTGTTTGTTTAATTCCAAATTAGGTTGATCAATCAACGTTTTATTATCAATTGAATCTTAACTCACTTTGATAATGAGCAGCCTAGCGGTTAAGTGTGCAATTATCAAGCCCGGATATAAACTAATGGAAATCTATTAGTTTATATCCGGATTTTTGTATGTAACAAACACTTATGCAACCAATAATTTTTAAAAGTGTACAAGCTAGCTTTTGCCTAAAAAGTTATAAATGAAAATGGTAACTTATATATTGTTACATAGAATGTGTATATTATGTATTCTTAATTTACTCTATATATAGGTTAGATTTTGACAAGGTTAATGTAAACTTCACTTGTATTTCAGCAAAACTAACACAGTATTGTATTGTACGAGTAGTTCCCGTTATCTTAAGTAAAAGGCTTAATCGGTCGTTGGTTGATTTTAATTTAAAATTGTTAATTTATTTTTAATATCGAACCATAAAATAATAAGCGCGGTATTTTACTAAGAAAAATTAAAGTAAAAATTTCACAAATATTCTTTTATGTATTTTTGCTTGGACTGTGCATATACAAATAAAATCGCAATACCCTACATGCTTATTTATTTAGACCACGAACTCTATAGTTCTCGTATAAAATTACATATAAAACGACTATCTAAACGACCGCATGACAAAGAAAATTATTAAAGCGTAATTTCCGCAGTGAGATGCGCCTAAGTTAGGCTTCATGTGAGATGCATGCTAAGGAGGCTTGTATAGATAAACAATTTGCAATCACATTGAGGCGTTCTGAGCGTTCTCGCTTCTAGGTCAACGTGATGGATTTGCCTTGTTTGATAGAGGCCCTGAGTTGACTTTAGGGCCTCCAAATGTAACCCGACTAAACGGATTGATCACGACATTGTCAGTGTCAGATGATGAAAGAGAAGAAATGTGGCGATTCAGATTAAATATTTGACATTTATGGAAAGTTACGTACCCGGACCACGTGATGCCCCATGCCCGCTCCTTCAATTAATTATAATGGGTATGATCCAGGATAAATGGCGTGTTGGTAGAAGGAAAAACTCATGGCTTCGCAACGTTAGGGAGAGGATAGATATTGCGACTGCGGAAGAGTTGCTGCATATAGAACAGGACAAGACACGCTTCACGAGACTGACGGAATAGAGAGGCACCAAAAGAAGAAGAATCTGCCATATGCATCATTTACCGTACCTGATCAAACGCGGTTGTTTTTTTGTAGATTTCCTTGTTCTTTATAAGATATTTTAAATGTGTATATTCGTTATACAGAAAGCGCTCTCTTTTCACAGAAATGTTTGTTTTAATGACCAATCATTCATTTCTTCATTTCAATTATACCTTTAATTCTTTATAAAGTTCTGCAACGAGATTCTAGATTCTAGCCCTGTAAAACCCTTTTTATGTGCCACGTGAAAGGTATTGAGTTCACAGTATAAAAATGTGTTAATACTTTAATATGATACAACGACCCTTGTAATCCAATGAAGATTACAGAAGCCCCGCAAGTGCGGCCCTGCCCCTCTATTCAATGCCCATTTACATACATTTCAAGCGTATTGTTCTTGTAAACACAAGACAACGATGAATGCACAATTTATACGATTCTCTTTTTACTTTACAGCTATTGTAACTGAACAAGAGTGCTGAAGGGAATTTTATTATGATCTCAAATTCTAGTCATGCCCTTGAGAAATACGACAAAATAACTAAAAGTTACCCAGTTGAGTTTTGGTATATATAATTTTGAAACCTTGACATGTTTAAAGCTGTTGTGTACAAAAATACTTTTATAGAACTTTTAGAATATATATTATATACTTTAACTCTTGTTGGTCGACATACACCATAGAATATAATTATCATTATTATACGTCGTTCATTAACCCTTCCAAGATAAATGTACCTTTTCCGATAATATTTATGTACGTTTTGATCCTTACTAACATTGGCGGTTTTAAATAGTAGAAAACCAAGGCAAGTTTTCATATTCATTGACGTTTTATAAGCACACGCAGAGACATTGCGCCACTATGCGTTTCTACAAAGTTTACTATGAAGAGTGTTCTGAAGAGTTGTTTGGATTTATCCATCCAGCCTCGTTTCGTCTTCGCACGAGCCGTAATAATTCCAGATTTCATCCGCATCGCTTTGATGGTTGGAAGTCTTCCACGGTCCGCTCTCTGAAATCGGTAAAAAAATTAAAAAGAGAGGAAAGTAATCCCTCAAAAACCGTTAACTCACCCACTATAATGGGCTGCGATGACTGCGCGTAGGGTCGTTTAGGGGGGTAAACTTCTTATATAAAAAAGCGATCTAACTGTGTCAGTCAGTGTGGGCGTTTAATTAATTGTCTATACAAAAAAAGTGTGTGTGTGTCAGCTACGACGCACGATTGGAGTTTACTCCTTACGAACGATAAAATGGCGATAATGTTCTGTGGCTGTCGACCATATTTTCATACTAAAGGTGGTAAGAACATATGGTTTTATAATATAAATGTTTGTAGTAGTAATAAAACGTACCTACATCATCTATGCCCAAATAGGATTTTCTTTCTGTGACCAAAGTTACCTTTATAGTAAGAGAAGAATAAGAATGAATAATCTTTTTAGTTTTAATTTCACTGACCATTACTATTGACAAAACTCTATGGCACGCTAGACAATCTACTTTTATTTTTTACACCTGTCAACACTGACAATGTTGTAACGTGGCTGTCAAAACGTGAATTCAAAATAGAAAAGTCTGTGTAATGTATTCCATCTCATTCTTTTACACGTTCAATCCTACAGATAGTTTGCCTCTTTCTACATAACGCCTCAACTTTTCGTGTTACACATAACGCCTCAACTTTTCGTGTTACACTTGATTTTACTCCTCATAAAATTTCCGTACCGGGCCTTATAACTCAAATCGTTTCTTTAGGAGTAAACTCCAATTATCTACATTATATAATATGTTTTACTATTTTTTATTACTTACATACTAAGATGGTTTCTTTAAATTACCACAACACAAACTCTTAAACAAATTTAATAAATTTTATGATCATTCTTTCTATTAAACAATTTTGCTACCAACCAAGTTAAACGGAAATCAGACATTGTCTAGTTCCTCTTTAATTTAATTTAAAATGTCAAACTAAATTGCACGTCTTTTGAACTAATTAGTTCACAATAGAAAGTTATAACGAGCTTACAAAGTTGGTTGAAGTTGAATCGATTTAAGTTTGTCTGCGACACATGAAGAAATGCGTGGATTTTTTATTAAAATTCTAATATGAATGATAATCCTGTGAATACAAAAATTTAAGCTAGAAAGAAGAAACAAAATAAAGCTTAATTATAATTAAAGCATTATAATTCGTATTCGTAAGGACGAATCTATGGTTTATTTTAAATATTTTTTTTTATCCAGATTATAGTATGATAAGAGTAAATTAGTCCTGAAGAGTACACTTGTACACGGATATATGATTTAACTATTTTTCAATAAATTTTAACGTACCAGTATCAATATATATTTCTGCGTAGATTTTTTTCTGTCAAAGGTCGAGCAAAAATAAGGGTCATAAGCATGAGTTCTTATTTTTATATAAACAATAAACATATCTGACGGACTTATTAGGGCAATAGGACTATGAGAGTTAGAGGAACGAGGGTAGCACCCGAATAATGGTGCAGGTAGTTCAAGAATTACGTGTGGAAAACGCGAACTTCTTGACAATAAACGATAGGAATATTAATACTCAGAGACCGAGACCAAATAACAAAGCAACAAACGGGAACCAGAACAATTACTAGAAAGAACGACCTGCATTTTAACAAAAACAGGACCTGCGGATTTAACGGCGAATGCTGACGACATAAATTAGTTAGCATTTAATTTCGACATGACAGTCTTCTTTTTGAAGGATTCTGTTTCGTTCGACCGATTAATAAGTACAGTTACTATAACTAAAGACTATCTAATTGTTTTTTGATTGGTCAATGTAGTAACGTTGACCAATCAAATAAACCACTTGTATTAACAGTTTTAAACTATTTTGACTTTTAATTAAAATAATGACAACGGCAGCCATTGTTTCGACATAATAAATTACTTTTAATAATCATGACTATGGAATCTCTATTAATATTGACTATCAAAATCGTCAATTTGTAGATCTAATAGATGGGTGAAACGATAAAAATCACAGGTATAAACGATTTTGAACTAACATGACATTGATGTTATTATGCTATGAGCTCTTTGACATAAGTACAATGACAGCTGATCGTGACGTCGTTGCTTTGATATAATAAATGACTAATAATAATAATGTTATTATTATAACTACTTAATTGCAGGTCTAGTAATATTGGCAAATGGGATATAAACTGATTAGACTTTTAAGTTCTTAACTTATCAGCTGTTTGACGTATGTTTAAAATGGCCGACACCGGCGTTATTGCTTCGACATATTATAAAATGGGGTACAAATCGGTGACGGAGAACCTGACTTGACATAAAATGACTGCTTCACGACTGATTCACAGTCGTTTCACAGTCGTGAAGCAGTCATTTTATGTTTTGGCATTCTGAAAAGGTGGGAGCTTTGTTTATTAGAATGCCAAATCATAAAATGACTGCTTCACGACTGATTTGAGAGCGACCGCCGATGCGAAAACCGCTGTGTGAGTTCGAAAAGTGAGTTACAGAATCGCAGGGCTGATGGGACGGCCCATGTATGATAATGGTATTCAGGAAGCTATAAGTCATATAACAAGTATACTCCATTAAGACAACTAAGTGTAAAAGTATTTCCGAAGCCATCGAGAAAAGCGTGATAACTCTTATATCACCATTGACATAATTGTAGTGTGGGTAGACTTCTGTTGACAGCGAGTTTTTTTCCACATAATATAAATATTTTGTTATTCAAAATATCGATGTTCTTTTGCATCGAAACGTAAATCCTTCCAATCTCGAAACCGGATGGTGCTATAAACAAAAGATAATTGCTTATCTGTCCACGAGTTTACGACGCGTTTTATAGTTTAGGGAAATCCCCGATTTCATTGTTGAAATCGCTGTGTTACTGTTACGTACGAGAGCCCACTTAGAGTTTTATGATTTACTGAAAATTTGTATGGTTATCTCAGGTTACATCCATGGAGAATTATTTATTGTTTTAACCAACAAAAAGGTTTGGTAGTTTGCAATTTGTGTGAAAGTTGATGGTGTGTCGATGAACCGATTTGGTATAGAATTTAAATTACATGTCCCATCACCCAAGTTATTTTGGAGATTCGAGAGAATTATTTAAGTAACCTTTAATAATATAAAAATATATATCCTGTTTTATTGAAATACTGTGTAGTGGTTTTGGAATTCACTTTTAGAAAAATTTAATTCGTCAAGCCGAAAGTTCGTCGTCAAATGGTCAATGATGCAATGCTTCGTTTTAGCGTATAAAGTCATTATACTTTATAAAATAAATTTAAAACTTAATATATATTTTAAAATATAGATTATTCTTCTTATCTCTAGTATGCTTAAAATCATGAGTTCATAAGTTTTCTGAAAGTACGACCATGTTAATGAGTGGAGTTCGATGAGTTTCAAAATGAAGTCATTAAATTGTATGCTTTTGAAATGGAACATTATATCTTAGTGGAAATTACTTACGGCAAAACAATTATAATCCTCTGCCCGGGAGTTGATTACAATTTACGACGAAGTAATTGATCAGTGTCTTTGTTCGGAGTGCCTTTGTTGGTATTTTGATGAGAATAAAAAGGATATCTCCTATCTAATATTGATTTAAAGCAGCACCTACAATGACTTAAAATGTTGCATTCAAGTTTCAAAGTACTTCTACACAATTTGAAAACAATTGAAATATTGATTGAATTTCATTTGTTCAGGCACAGTATTACCTACTTGGCTATTAAGAAAAATTATGAAGACAAAGATCTAGAATTCTGAGTCCAAGGCATGTAGAGCTACTGTATATTGTCTTCATTAGGAGATTCATATTTTGGTTCTCACGTTGTTAGAAAAGATGTTTTGCTATGCACTAATCTTTATTCAAAATATCGAATATTGTACTTGGGACCAGTTGTTAAGTATTTTTTTGTTATTAGTATTGAGAAATAACCTATAAAATCGATTACAAGATTTTACTATTCAAAAATTACATACTATATTAATTTGAATTAAGCTATCGAAGCAAAGCGACCAGCTAATACTTAATATCTCTGAATTGACGATTTGCTCCAACCGATCGTCAATTTGTCCGATAAAAAGATTCTAAGGAATCAACGAAGTTAAATGAATCGAATTATTTGTGAGGAAAATTTATATGAACCAGATTTCTATAGGTCGCATTCACATAAATCTAGTTTGGTTCATGCAAATGGTGTGGTGCATTTGAATTATGAAGTACAGCCAGCTAAGATTAATTGCACTTCCTTGGGAATGTACGTTCTAGATTAGTTTGTTTGTATAAACGTACACTACTTGGCCTCTGAGATTATTACAAAATTAAATGCTTCTGACTTAATCTGCATAGAATTAGTTCTCGTCTATAGTTGCTGTTTGACGCAACCTATTTTATATTATTCAATTTATGAGTCTCATACAAAACAGTTTCTTCAAGATGTTTTCGATCGCCGCATGATAATTGTGCATAGAGAGTAAAATTGGTGGACTAAAGTATGCTCTGCAATTGCTATTCTATACATTAATTGTAAAAATTAAATAAATTTTAACTAGAAATACCATAAAGCCGTGCAAAGGACAAAGTGTTTTAAGATAAAAGCTTTGATCATAACTATACACTAAACTTCAATTTCAGAAAGCAATTTTCTTCAAATATATTTAAAGCTTGGCCTTTTCGATTGGATGTAAAGACATTAAGCTCTCTATAATAGAGTCGAGTTCATTGTATTACGCATGGCTAGAGTACTTGAAAATTAAGGCTTTGAAAATAATTCTTGGTAAGGTGAATTGTCTCGAGAATAAATTTAATATAATTATAGAAATAAATCACTTTCTGAACGCTTATATATTCTAGGGTAAGATGTCTATGAGTTTTTATATTAATTGTGTTGCATTTAATTTAGTTTATTTTTTAATTTTCTTTAAAAAATCATGTTCTATATATTTCGCATACGGGGACTTATCGTGTCATACATACCATTATTATAGTTAAAAGAACTTCTAATTTCCTCATAATATAAGTTTGTTTTAATTTTGTGTTGAATAAACATATAAATTATTGCTGGTATTTTTGATAAACCTGGTGAAATGGGTATGCTTTTGTTTTTTATTTACACCGATGTGATTTTTTTTAAAAGCTACTTTTGAGTTCTGCAGATTTAGATTTTACTTTAATGGATAATAAACAACAATTTATTATAGAATTTATAGTGCTGTTCCATAATCGTTGTCAGTAGAAGTCTACTTATTTAAAACAGATTTATTACTATGCATTAATTAGTGATTGATATTACAAATATATTTATACGACCTTGATTTGTCGCATGGATAATAAGATTTCCAGACATATTCGGTAAACAGCTCCCGCGCTATAATTGGCTTACATCAATAGCTACTTTAGAACTAATTGGTTTTCAACCTCTTGAATTTGGTAATAAGCATAAAAGCTTTGCAAAAATAATATATAATTTTTAATCACATTTTTCTCGTTAGGACAAGATAAAATCCAATGGTAGGAAATAGGAACATGATAGTCTTAAATAACGTAGAGCGTCCCACCTCGCTCTAGTTAAACGTAATTTACGTTCCTATAATTTCTTATTTATCTGTTCCTTGGTCATTATATTATGTACTTAACGCTTATTAAATATAACTCCCATATGCCGGTCTCTTTTTCCAATAAATAAATATACGTTATCCAAAACTGAAACAACTAACTCTTGCTATTTACAAATACGTTTTAATAAATTAGAATAGAATACCTATTGTAAGGCCTAACGTGCGTTAATTTAAAAAAAGTATATAATATAATTAATAATGAACATGCAATGTTAGCTGTATTTTGAAGTCAGCATCGATATATACCATTATTTGAATTCCTATAAAACTTTATTCTTTTATCACATATTTTCTGTTTTTTTTCCATGTTGTTTTTATAGACAAAGATCAGCTGTTACTTAGCACACAAGCGTCCGATACACGTCGCCATTTTCTGGCTTTAAGCATTGATTTCCTTGTGTATTTTCGTTCACTTACGACATTAATACTGACCTGTTTGGTGGGGACGTAAAATTTTAATTACGTTTTGAAAATAAAATTCTGGTCAAATGGTCTGGGCATTTTTTTCCACTCGCACATTAAATTACTCTGGATTACTATCAAAGGATTTCCGAAAACGTTTACCGCAACGCGAGTGTAGTGTCACCAAAGGAGTTCTAATTAGATACATTTAGAGATTGCTTTGAGATTTTCCCTCGTATCAGTTTCACTTAGCGTAAATGGTAACTCGCAAATCTTAAGATACAAACCGCTTTAACGAATGCTTGCATTGCAATTCTCTGAACTCTTCACTCGGAAAACTTGACATGAAAATGATGTTTTATTTAAATATTAAAAATTTAATTTCACTTCATTGAGTTAAATAATATTTAAGTTTTATTCTGGACAAATTTTGTTGCTAAATTTAAGAATAGAAAATCCAACTTTTTTGCACTAATCTAATCCCTTGTCGTACGTTCATTGGTTCACAGCCGCGGATCTAACCTACGATCCCAGGGATACATACCTATCACATATAATTTCCTCCCATGGTTAGGTTAGTTACGGTTGAGTGAAAGTGAGTAAAAGCTGTGATAAAAATGTAAAAAAAGCACAAATTAATAGTCAAATATAGTTTTCATAATTATATCGTACATCGTCATATAGTATTTTCATTTTAAATAACGAGGTACGATAAAGCTGTATATTATCTCATTTACTGTGATAATTGCACTAATATAAAAAGAAACTAATAGTAGGTTTCATTACATATTTTGGCATTAGTTGGTCAGAGGTTCCAACGAACACAGACACGGCACGCTTATAACAAGTCTCAAATGCGGACAGTCGCACACACACCCATTCACACACACTTAAGTTCTTATACGACTTTTGTATAAATAGACACTAAGACTACTTTTTCCTAAAATATTTGTTTTAAACATACACCATGTACGACGGAATAATTTTTATCTAGTTTCCCTCAGCACTCAGTAGAATTATTATTATGATTGTTATTATTATTATATATTTTAGATATAAAAAGATTTTTATAAGCATTTCTGAAATAAGTAATAAAATACTTTGCTCATTTCGTCAATAAGGTATTGATTTTAAATGAGCAAAGTATTTGAGTTGTATGTATTCATCATGATACAAAAGCATGAAAACAAATTACCCAAAATACGTACTTATCAGTGAAATTGTGATAATTCCAACGGTTGTTATGGCAACAAACAGCGGTTGCCAAAATGTACTTTCCTCAATAGCCCTCATAATGATTGTAAACGCAGAGCAATAATACGTTTATTTGTTTGTACATTCGTGTAGTTCAACATAGTACAATGATTGTAACACCCATTCAATGTCTGTCAAGCAAATTTTACTAATTATAATAAATTTTCTTGAAACATACTTGAAATATGACATGTAATCTTGATGACGAAAGTTAATTAATTTTCAAAACAAATCCTCGCAACTTCAAATCAAAATCACTCGAGCGCAAAAGGAATCAGTGGTGGTAGTCAGCACGCTAAGTTTAAAAAAAATTACCGTTAAAAAGTGAATATAATAATTTATATACATCATGCAACAGAACCAACCTCTTATTGACTCTTCACATAAGCCTTCCTAGTATAAAGTGATCCTTGAATTATCAAGACAATAAGCTTGTTCTGCGACGTGCATTTGTTTTAGTGATCATCCTTACAGGCATGTTGGTATTTTATGACTACGTAAACACAAGGACAGAAAAGGGCGAACGAAGGCCGGTAACGCACTCGCGAGTCCTCTGACATTGAGAGTGTCCATGGGCGGTATCACATAATATCAGGTGAGCCTCCTGCCCGTTTGCCCCATGTTCTTAAAAAAAGGAAAAATTACTTTTGTTAAATCAGTGTTAAACGGATATTACAAAATTAAAATTGTTAAAATGTACGATAATACATATATTGCATTGGTAATACATATATGACCAAATGTACGGAAATGTATATATTACATTATGACCTGTTGTTATAATTTATCAAATATTTGGTCTTAATTTGCACCTGCTTATATATTTTTCAAGTTATACTTCTTTAGGCGCGTTATGAAAAATTGATGAGAGTGAAATTTTTCGATGCGCGCGCACCCACAAAATTAACAGAATGAAGTTACCAACGGAAGATGCTACGGCATTGGACATAATTTAAAAACAACATTCAAAAAATAATAGAATTTATGTTACACTTAATGTAAGAGTAAATATTTATTTATTTAATTTTTCAAATGTAAATTGAACTTTATTGACTATAATGAGTCCTTTTCCAGTCTTTGATTATTTAATTGTAATTAATTATTTGCATGCAATCAAAAACTATTTTTAATAATGCCAAAGAACTACATATAACTTCATACGTGCGTACATAAGTACACGCACCCTTTTTTTTATACTGTAGCTATGCTTGATACAAGTTAACTTTAACCGATCTAAGGTTTCCAACGACATTTTACAGTAAGCGCAAATAATAAATAGAAAACCCATTGGTACTAGGATTTGAACCCGCGACTTAAGGTTTGAGAGTTACATTGGTTGAACACTATCTTATACATTTCTAGACATGAATATTTTTAATTCAAGTGAACAAAATATAACACACTCTTATTACATACAATGTACATCGATATAGCGAGTCAAAACATAAATAGCAATATATGGGGACAAGGCTCGCGGTCCGTCGACAAATTGGACTAATTCGGCGCTGGTTGAACGAAACGGACCATTATCTCGATTGTACAAGCGCTCTGGCATTTGTCTAACTAGCTGAAATAAACCATTCACCGGCTAACTATCACTTAGATATTATAATTTAATTTTGTGCATATACGCTGTGAAATTCAGGACTGAATCATTGTCATACGAATATTATCATTAGCTGCATACTAAATTGAAGGAATGTATGAAATAATCGCAATTGCGTTTTACAAAAACATCTGTATTTGTGGTTGGTAAAATACATTATAATAAATTCTTATATTTTTCGCGTGAAGAATCAATCTTTTGAGAATTCTCTTAATAAAACATTTTTAAAAGTCTTTTGTCTTGAGGCTAATTTTAAATACTTACTTGCCATTGTTACTGTTAAAAATAAAAAATTGGGACAGTTTTATATAAATTTTAAATAGCTATTCTACAATTATGATCATTTCATTATCTTAAAGGTCTTTGAGGAAATAATATTCAAGTTATTCTGCTCTAACACAGTTCATATATTATTTTTATTTCGTGTACCATTCTTATATGTATAATCACCACAAAGAGAACAAGTATGGACACTTGAAACTTGCCGTAAGCCATTTAAATTATTCTCAGACGAGTCCAGAGCAGTAGACTGCGTAATTCATGCTAATCCGTACTAGTGTTTGCATCAATACCTCAGTACAAATGTGGATTGATCCGCTTAGTTCGGTGTAATTTGTGCAACGGTCTCCTCGCACTCGGAAATGTACATGTTAAGTATTGAAATCCAAATCAATAGGGATCTAATTACTGGTAAAGTGATTATGTTAATCGTTTTGAGCACACGGCCTTACATAAACCCAATTAGATAAAGTTAGGTCACAACACAATGCGAAACGCGAATAACGAGGCCAAACATTCTATTGGTTTTAAACATTGATTCACACTTATTCATAAAAACAATTAAAGTATTAACAAAGATACTATTTCGTTTTTATTTGTCAATTTATGTTTAGGCTGTGTTTGAGTTTTCAACTTAGAAAAGAGATAGTTGAGTACTTTAGTTAAAACGGTGGTCTTTATAAATAACACATATGGTTAAATTGAAGTGCAAATTTATTCTTACATCTGTGGAACTTAGACATCACTGCTATTGCGTATGTAGTACATATATAGTGTGATTTTTTACATCATTTCACAAGCATTATAAATTTACCAATGTAATTTTGTAGTATTGATTTACGATAATAGGAATGAGTGTGAGCAGTTTATGCGTTAAAGTCACTGAATTCATAAAGGAAAATAAAGAAAGCTATTTTTTCAGTAAAATAAAACGATAAGTATGTATTTTTGATTAAATATTAGTGGACCCGACAGGGGTTATCCTGTACACAAATCTTTCATACAAAATTTTAAACTTAAAAAGCAATAAAAAAAACATCTAATTGTAAATAATCTGAACGGTCGGGAAATATTTAACATTAAACGATTAACATTATAAAATTGTTAATTAAAATATCGGCACGATAAGCTAATAGAAACTTCAAATAAACACATCAACTGATCAACTTCAAAACTTCTAGTTGTCAAATGTTCACTCATACTTAACTATAGATAACATTACGTCGAGCTGTCAGTTGCATTTTGTAATACCATATTTAACAAATGAGTTAGATGATGACTGTCGTTTTGACTACTAAATTTTTAGTTTTTCTGTTTCTTGTATTTTATTCTACCACGTTTTAAGTCACGTCTCACGGGAACAGCATATCCTTTGTCCATAATATGTTGATTCTAAGCTACCTACACATTTTCAGCCAAATCGGTTCAGCCGTTCTTTAGTTTTAAATATTTATTCAAAGTGGGTAACATTTACCAAAAAACAATTAGGTAGACTGGGTACGGTTGTGCCAGGGTACGGTTGTGACAGTCCTTATAACAGCAAAACTATACGGAATGCGGGTAAGGGTCCAAGGGGAGGGAGAAGCGGCATGCATGTTTACACGTGTTCCCCACATTGTGTCAGCTAGCGCGCGACGCTAACGTAAACAGGGATCTGCATTGCTTTTTAATAGTCAAAAGTAAGTTTTTTTGATGAATATCTTTTAATATTTACTGTTATTTGTATACAGATAGATTATATCCTATATTTTTTTGTTATAAGTTGAATATTAGTAGTTAATTAAGAGTGATTAGTTTTTACGTAGGTTACATGGCCCAGTCGTGGCGATTATTTGCTTTCGAAAGTATGCTTTGGGTACGGTTGTGACAATTGTTGTGGGTACGGTTGTGACATATTGTTTTTTTTCATATTTTTTCATTTTAGATGCCCAGGACACGCTTGCGGAAGACTGAAAGAGCGCGGTCTGACATAAGTCAATATAAGCATGCTTATGAAGAAGTGAAGCGCGGGACGTCTTTACGCAGAGCTGCGGAAATGCATAACATTAACCGAATGTCGTTGTTGCGATACATCCGCAAACGTGATGAAATGGGTGCGAATCACAATGAAGATAGCATCAGTATGGGGTACGTTGCTCATAATAAAGTATTTTCAAAGGAGCAAGAAGAAGAGCTATCAAAATATATCATACGATGTGCGGATATATATTTTGGCCTTGCTACAAAAGAGGTACGGAAGCTGGCATTTGAACTGACAGCTAAATATAATATAAAACGACCTGCTACTTGGGTTGAAAATAATATGGCTGGTGAAGAATGGTTCCGTTCGTTTATGAATAGAAACCCGTCACTGTCTGTACGTGTAGCTCAGGCTACAAGCCTTTCAAGAGCTACAAGTTTTAACAAAACTAACGTGGAAGCTTTTTATGATAATTTACAAACTGTTTTAGACAGACACACATATGAGCCACAGGATATATACAATGTTGATGAGACAGGTGTCACTACCGTGCAAAGACCAGATAAAGTAGTGGCAAGACGTGGCATACGGCAAGTCGGAGCTGTTACATCAGCTGAACGTGGTACTTTAGTAACAGTTGCTTGTGCAGTAAATGCCTTGGGAAATGCCATACCTCCTTTTTTCATTTTTCCGAGAGTTCGGTACCATGATCACTTTGTTAGAGACGGGCCAGTGGGATCGATTGGAACGGCAAATCCTTCAGGCTGGATGCAGGATGAGTCATTTTTGTTATTTTTAGAGCATTTCATAAAATTCTCTAATGCTTCTCTAACACATAAAGTGTTACTAGTGCTGGACAATCATTCTTCTCACATTCATATTAATACACTGGATTTTTGCAAACAAAATGGAATCACTCTGCTGTCATTTCCTCCTCATTGCTCGCACAAACTGCAACCATTAGACCGATCTGTCTTTGGGCCATTGAAAAAGGCTATAAATACTGCTTGTGACGGCTGGATGAGAAGTCACCCTGGCAAGACAATGTCTATTTACCACATACCAGGTATCATCAAGACTGCTATGCCTCAGGCTTTCACACAAGCGAACATTCAGGCAGGTTTCAGCAAAACTGGTATTTATCCTTTTAATCGTAATTTATTCCAGGATATTGACTTTTCGCCATCTTTTGTAACGGACAGACCAAACCCTGACACCATTCCTACAACACCATCTAGTGATACTAACGCACAAACCCCTGATTCTTTAGATAACAATCCTGAACTTAACAATAAAGTTCTGCCACCTTCTGATTCTTTACTGGGGCACTCTTCGACTCCAATCATAAATGAAATTCAGCCAGCATCTACTTCAACCAAGTCGCCTTTGCGTATGCCTGAAATTGACCGTGTACAAGAGACTGATTTAAGAACAGCCACTCCGCCTGTTTTTTCACCTGAAGTTGTTCGCCCTTTTCCGAAAGCTGCTCAAAGAAAAACAAGAGGCACTAGGACAAAAAAGTCAACAATTTACACAGACACTCCCGAGAAAGAGGCAGTTAGGAAAAAACACGAAGAAAAAGAAAAACGTTTGAAGGCTAAGCAGGTAAAGAGAAACTTAGGTGAAGTAAAGCAAAATAAGATAGGGAAAGGAAAAGGCAAAGAAAAAGTCAGTGCCAACAGAAGAAAGACTTCAGAATCGTCATCCAATGAAGAAGAATATTTCTGTCTGGTTTGTGTTAGCGCATATTCTGAAAGTAGGGTTGGCGAAAAATGGATCAAGTGCCAAGGCACATGTGGACTCTGGGCCCACGTTGAGTGCGCTGGTGATAATCACTATTACATTTGTCACAACTGTGATGATAAGTCTGACTAGATGTCAGTTTGTTCATATATTCATAAATGTTTATTTTTTTAATAGGAAATCTATTAGTTACATTTTAGTAAAAAACAAAGTTGTATTATGTTACATATTTCTAACAATAAAAGTAATTATAAACCATTTCTGCGTATGTTTATATTTGTCACTACTGACCCCAACCACTGTCACAACCGTCCTTGGGCTGTGATCGGTTGTGACACTTTCTCTTTTTTTTTTAATTAGATGCTATAATTAATACAGCGTATTAAGGTATAACATTTTGGTATTTTTACGTAGACAAAAGTACAAATTAAGATTTAAATTACTTTTCTTGCAGCTAAATAGTAAATTAACAAAATTATTGGGACTCAAATCAAAATTGTCACAACCGTACCCAGTCTACCTACTATGACTTGAAAGAGGTAAAAGATAAATATGGTTGTCGATGTGATGGTAATCTCAGACAAGACAATGAAACCGACATAAATGCCTCACTTTGATTAAGATGTCTATTTTTAAACATATACACAAGTGCTAGCTAAATAAGTACCTGTAAAAATGTACTAAATATATAAGCCGTATACAATCTAACCATATATTTATCTTTTTCCTAATGAAAACCTGAAAACCTTTTGCCACATTTTGATCGTATCTAAAGTAAAATATTCGCGTATTTGACCGGCAAATGCCCAGTATTGGCAGTAAAATACAGCACGCAACAGATAGCGCGGGCAGCAGTGACCAGAATTAATACGTGGGTCGCCCGCTGCCCGGTAATGCCACCATTACCCTAATTGTACGCTCGCTAAATAAAGGGTAAAGTTTTTGCTACTAGCCTAATGATTTTGGAATTGGCATATTGTTAGCAACATTTGAACAACATTTTAGTTCTAAGCTTTTGTTTTAAGCGCCTAAAAAAGCGGAATACAAAGATATAAATAAGAATTTCTAGTTAAAAATCCCTGTGTGAAGCTGGTGAGCTTTACATAAGATCTTATGAAAATTTCGGGAAAGAGGTTAAAGGAAATCTTATTGCAACTTTATATGTATGGGGTTTATAACGACATTTTCTAAGTCCCTGATTTTCAAATTTTCAAATCAAGGTTAATAAACATAATATATATTATACGTAATTAATAACGTAACATATGCATAAAAAAAAATTATAAAGCTTTATGCTCGTTTATTATCGTAAAGAATTCAAATCTGTTATTACTATAAATACATTTATAATAGGATGCAATAAAATTATCACATTTAAGTTGAACTCTGCAATCCGATTTCCTCGAGAGAGGTCATGATAATAACGAAAAGGATTCGCAATATCATCTAGAAAGACGGCAGGGCCTTGGAGGTTTCAGACCACAGATTATACGTTTAAATTTAAATGGATTAGCAGTTCCACAGTGAACGAGCGGGAAGATTGTGAATTTTTGTAATAACTTATTTACTCTATATTGCTACGAAAAACTGACAATGCAAAATTCCAACCATATTATTGCGATATCCGTCCGGCACCAGTACAACGTGTGACCAGCTGCTTGTATTATTTGGAAAGCAATACGACCTATGATAGAAACTTCAAGAAAAGGGCGTACAAATTCATCAAAGGCCAGAAACACGCTCACTAGCCATTTAACTGAGTCATTGGACTAATCATACCTCCACTCATTGAGACACACTGCCATAAAGCTTGTAAGTGCCTTTCAATAATCCGTTCGTTCTTTCTTTCAAATTTCTTTCTGGGCAAATTACTCCAGCATGAGATTCACATTCCTGAGGTCATAGGTTCGTAGGTTAGGGTGGGTAGGACGCATTTAGAACTCGCTCGTGCAGTGAAAGAAAACATCGTGAGGGTTTTCATCGGCATGTTAACCCAAACCGGTGTTAGACACAGAATGCTGGTCACTGACTAACTTGCCTATTGGACAAATCTAATGATAACGAAACAGAGACAGCAATCTGAAGCCCAGACGTAAAATATTGAAGGGCCTTTGGATTTCCTCTTTTCCTGAAAGACCCTTGATCAAAATATTGTATTGTTCGCACTGTTTAGCCTGAGATAAAGGCCTGAGTTTTAGATGTGCACTAAAGAATTTCTCTGTCTATAAGCGAAATTACCACTTGGTCATAACACTTGAGTGAGTGATATCTCGTCCGTAATTCTGCACTCGGTCTTAATAGTCTTATACTATTAAAGGACATACTAAAATCGTTGTTATTCATAACTTGTTGAGATAATATCGTAAATCTAACTTAAAATGGTACAAATTTCATCGCATAGAAGACGCCGTAATAGAACTAAAGTACGTGTACTAAAACCTAATCAAGAGTGAAGGGTTCCACACTCGCACTCGCAAGAAACAGGGAGCGTAAAGGGTGCTATCACATTCAGAGGCGCGATATTAAAAAAGATTCATTCCACTTCGACGCTCTGTACGTTGTAAAGTTGTGATACACTTAGTTTAAAAGAAAGATACAAAACATATTTAAATAGGGGTCATTAAAGAAATTGGTATAAGTCACTCAATTTAGTAAGTTAATATATATGTGCCGATGGTTGGCCATGCGTCATACTCGTGAACGGGTGTTACTTGTGGTGACTGGTCGTAATTGAATTCGAGTATGTGGTGATGTTAGTTATTTCGATTTTGTATGTGTGTTGTTCCCACGAGAATGTAAGTGCGTGGTCCTATTTCACCATGCTTCTTGCTGATACAGGACAAATCTTTGTTTTTGATTTATTTTATTATTATTAATTACTTAAGATTTCATGTGGAGCATGGTTGCAGCTCCTTACAACCGTTGTATAAAACTAAAACCATGGCGATTAAAAGGAGTGGCGGAGAGTTTATTGCCAGTTCTTCTTCTCTTCCCTTCCGTTCTTCTTTTCCGTTCTACGTCCTTGATTTGAGAACTGGGACTAAATGTAAATTAAGAAGCATTTCTTATCTATTTCTTTTTTGACGTTCATAAGTGTACAATGTGTTTCCTATATGATTAAATGATTTTTACTTTTGTAAACCATATCCTCATCTATTTATATATCCATGATGTTATTTGCAAACAAAATTATTTCATAAGAAATGTTGCTTCATAATATTTTAGTAAATCATTTGTAAATTATTTTTGTTAATCATTGAGTCCTCGACTTGGATATAGATAGATAGATTGGAATAGTAAGACAATGCTTATATTAGGTAGGTCGCGCTGTTTCTCGCTATCTGGATTATAGTCTATTTCTTTTTCTCATTTAAAATCGCTTAGAAGTCGGATGCTATTCAGTTTTACACAAAATAGTTTACATAATATTCATGTGTGTGCTGCAAAATAGACGCTTCTTAACATAATTATTGTCTGGCCCTTACTCAGTGTGTACATTTTGTTAAAACAAATTTTAATTTTTCACAACTTTATACTTTTATAATTTAGTAAAGGTGTTTTTATGTTTATATATATTTAGAAAAATGTAAATTACATACATGGCAATATTTTTATAGCGCCCTGTGCAGGCATGACAGGACCTTTATTAAAAAAAAAATCGAAAATAAACATTGCATTTTACAACATTGCTCTGATGCATTCGAACGGTGGAAAAGATTTTGGCATCGGTCCTGTCCTTTTGAGTATCTTGCCTCTTTATTTTTTTTAATTTATTTTTTATTATCTTTTATTATTTTTTTATTAAGACAATTCACCCCAATTGACCGAGTCCCATGCTAAGCTGGTGAAGCTTGTGTTATGGGTACTAGGCAACGGATATACATACATATCATAGATAGATAGACATATAAATACATATTTAAACACCTAAGACCTAAGCACTACACCAAATGCTCATCACATCGATGTTCGTCTCAGCCGGGGATCGAACCCGGGACCCATGGATTCGCAGTGAGGGGTACTAACCACTAGACCAATGAGTCGTCGAATCGTCGAAGTCGATTATATTAGTAAAGATTAAAATTGAATATTTTGAAATAAGACATGATATTACTAAAAATGTTTAAGTGTATCAAAATCTTAAGTCTTATTGAGGTCGCGACAAGTGTTGGGAGTTTTTTCGCTTCGTATCTTATACTTTGTGGATGTGTTAATCTGTCATCAGTCTGTGTAATTGTACGTTTATTTTTAAGACACAGGTTTCATACGACAGTTTTATTACGCCTAAAAAATGTTACGAATTTTTATAAAATAATATTTGTTTTATAACATCGTGAAAACCAAACGCACTAAAATCTGTGATAATTTTTCGTAATATATAAGTTTGTTATAAGTACTTTACATCAGACAGTATTTCAGAGTAAAGTATTAAAGCCTCCTTGCCTTGCACTACATTCCCGACTAAGATCTCTATACATTATGAATGGAATGTTACTCTGTACATAATCGTGAAGATATGTAGTTGTTCCAAAAACTCTCTCAGCGTTTATACATTTAATTTACAATTTCTTAATTTCGTTTATTTATTTATATTCACGCCTTTTTCACCAAAAGGGTAGGCAGAGACTACAGACCTGCGATTCTGTAACTCACTTTTCGAACTCACTCAGCGGTTTTCGCATCGGCGGTCGCTCTGAAATCAGTCGTGAAGCAGTCATTTTATGATTTGGCATTCTAATAAACAATAAACTACAAGCTTCCACCTTTTCAGAATGCCAAATCATAAAATGACTGCTTCACGACTGATTTGAGAGCGACCGCCGATGCGAAAACCGCTGAGTGAGTTCGAAAAGTGAGCTGTTACAGAATCGCAGGGCAGATCTCCAGTCGCAACGAACCTGACTTACCTCTCTCGCTTCATCCACTTTCGTGATATTCACCATGCATGCTCGTCGATTATGACTACTTTTGACTTGTCCCTTCTCTAGTACGTTGTGAATTTGGTCCAAGTATGTACGATAAGACCTACCTAACCTGACTTCACCATATTGTAAGAGAGCGTTCAAGTATTACGTAACGAATTTTGTTGTTATTTTGTATAACGTTACGATACGGGGCGGGGATTGAATTACGCGTTATTGTTAATATTATTTTCGACTTTCCAGTACTTTACACCACATAATGGTAACTTTTAGGTATACAAAGAGTCACTAGGTGTTCATGAAACATTTTACTATACTTGGGTACAGAAAAACGTTACGGTGCGTTACATGGGGGAAGGGGGGGGGGGTCAATATTCTCTATACTATACTTGAACGCTCCCTATCTATATCTAAATCTTATCCTTGTTATTCTATCTTTCCCATTCCTTGTCCTTATTAAGTCATCTTTTAACCCACACTGCTCATCAGCTTTTCGGGAAGTTTAGCGGTTTGTCTTGTTAAATAATATATTATTGGCCTGCTCATGAAATACCAGACATTATGTTGATAAACTCTTCGATCCGTCTAAGACAGACATTTATAATTGGTGTTTAGTATTATTATCGCATATATATAATTTACTGTAATTATTTAATTAAGATGTACAGTTGTCACGGTAATTTCGTCGACTAAGGCGCTGTGTCAGCACCATTTGCATATTGAATAGTCCCGGGAGGTCACGAGAATCTGATGTAAGTTAATTAATAATGAGTCCTAGAAACGAAAGGTCACACGGTTAATTCAATTATATTATGATGAAATAGGTTCTTAAAGTATTACACTTTAGGCATAGCTACGTACGATAGTATTTTCTTATATTGAACAGGGGACAAACGGGTAGTAGGTTCACTTTCGCCCATGGACACTCTCAATGCCAGAGGGCTCGCGAGTGCGTTGCCGACCTTTTGAGAATTGATACGCTCTTTTCTTCAAGGACTCTAAGTCGAATTGGTTCTAAAATACTTCAGTGGGCAGCTGGTTCCACATAGTGGTGGTGCGAGGCAAAAACTACCTTAAAAACGCTTAGTTGTGGAACGACGGACGTCGAGGTGATACGGGTGGAATTTCGTATTCAGCATCGAAGTCCGATGATGAATCTCAGCTGCAGGTAATCCAAACAAGTACTCTGAACACTCTCCATGGTAAATGCGTTAGAAGATGCCAAGCCCTGCTCTTCTTCTAAAAACAGGACAAACAAGTAACAGACTACAAACGAACCTACTGGTGCTGTGGGTATCCATAACCCCTAACCTTATTGGCGCCCGTTTAATACATTTCTACAAGTTTGAATTGAAAAAACTTCTCCCAATTTCGAAATAGTAAAACAAAGACGTAATCTATACATTTTTTAAGTGAATATTACGAATTAAAAAATATTGAATGGATTTCTCATGTTTCCACTCTCATTCAGTCTATTGAGTGCCATACAGTGTTGCTGTGCCACCTTTATTGCTTTTTATTATAATCTGATAAATTTGAAAATCTTGTGTCAATCTTATAAAAATGTAGATGTAGGTACTTATGATTGCGTAAATAGAACAATTGAAACTCAACTCTCCCGAGAAATAAACCATTGAATTTTATTATTTTTCCGCTTAAACCTACTTTACTACAATGTATATCACTGTATAAATACTTTGTTTGATCACTGAAATGGAAAAAACGACGCATAAATTACAGAGTATGCTAAAACGGAACATATAACCATCAATCACTAATATAAAGCTGAGTTATGTAATGTACGTTGTCTGTTTCGCGTGTATGGAAGCTATTATTTAGCTACTACCTTTTATACGCTGTATAATTTTGTACCACGCGTCGTAGATCAAACTGATCTAAGTCTTATGAAGTCATCAATATGTAATTATAATTATCAATATGGATTATCTTACGTTCTTAGAAGAGTATTGACAACGTAGTTAATTTTTTTTATCCCTAAATGTTAGAATTTTAATATTGTACGATTCTTTTCCTACTGACCAATAACGAAATTTATGATGTGATTTTTTTATTAGAACGATTTGTTCACAATTACAAATTGGAACGAAATAACACAATTTCGGCAGCCCATATTCCATTACTTTCAATATCGCAGTATCACAACCTTTATGACTTCGATCCTTTAGTGATCCGGTGCGGAAGGATTGCGCTTCACCATGGTTCTCCATCAAGACCAAGGAATAACGCTCTGGCTCACCTCTTCCGATGGTTTGGCCGTACCGACGGCTGCTGTCTCCACCCTCCACCGTTAAGATCTTTATCCGTGACCCTGGGTAAGGATATCTATGTTATGTCCTATATAGACCACAAGCCCATGAACAAAAAATACCTGTGAAATGACCCAACCTGAATTACGCTTAGAAGGCTGTTACTATATCTGAAAATAGCTCTGAGCACTATGCCGTCATTTCTGAGCGGTACATGTGAGTACGTGAGTGAATGGACTTTCTCAGGTACAATGGGGGAATTTCGACTAATTATTAATGTACGGCTTTGTTATAAGTGTATAGATGATTAAAAATAAATGTCGAAAAACCTAGTGCCGTACAAAAGTGATGGTGCCGGAAGTCGGTGCAAATTTTTAATTCGACGACAGTTGCAGAAGCAATATAGGTCATTTATTACTGTACGGCATTTGTGTGATTCCTTTTGGACACATATACAGATACTTTACCCGTAAACGCCGTACATATTTCCAGCGGAGCGGTCGAAAGCCAAGGGTCGGAACCCTACCCCTACACCCATATACCCTAAGGTCATTGTAAAATGTACGGCAACATGTTCAAAATATTATTTAACACGGACAATAATGTTTTATAATTATGCCGTCCAAATATTATAGTTAATATTTGTGTAATTAAATATTTATCGAAATTTCAGGATTTACCAAGTTCTTACTGCTGTAAGATCAGAGAATAATGTACGGCAACTTGTTTTTTTACATAATGTTACTAAATATTACCGTTGTACATTATAGCCGTTCATTATAAATGGTAACAAATAAAAATATTATGATAAAAAATATATGAAATTTCCGAAATTTAGATGACTTTTCAAATGCTCCTAGAGTAATATGTGGAGTAATATTTTCAAAGATTATTGTTATTTTATATGTAACAAATATAAATAAACAAAAAAAACCAGATGCCGTACATTTTACTCCAGATTATTCTTTACAGCTGATAAAAACTTCGACGACGTTTGAGGTGTCCCTTAAGGTCATTAATAACTGTACATATCTGAGTATACTACCATAACGCTGTAAAGTATATTTACAGCCTTATCGTACCAGCAGAGAGAGGTAAAAGAAAAATATTTTTAACCAAAATAAAAATATAATACAGGGCGTCCCAAAGTTATAGGACATGAAGGAAAAGTACCTTTAATATCGTAGATAGGGTATTTTACTGAAAGAAGACTTTGTTATTTTTAAAAGTTAGTAATTCTGCATTCAAAGATTTTTTAAAAACTACTTGCCTCATCTGGAAATCGAACCGGCTTAAATTAAAAAAAAAAACACCCCTACTTTTATGATGCCAATCGAAAGAATGGCCAAAACCTAATAACTTTTCTAAAGTAACAGACTCGTAGGGGATTTTTTTAGGCCGACTACGATAGATAATGTTTTTAATTTGATTAAAAAGATATATTCACGCTGTTACTTTCTTTTAAAATACTATGTTACTTAATAAGAGTTATTAGTTTTTGGCCATTCTTTCGATTGGCATCATAAAAGTAGGGGTGTTTTTTTTTACATTTAAGTCGGTTCGATTCCCAGACGAGGCAAGTAATTTTTAAAAAATCTTTGAATGCAGAATTAATAACTTTTAAAAATAACATAAAGTCTTCTTTTAGTAAAATACCCTATCTACGATATTTAAGGTACTTTCCCTTCATTTCCCATAACTTTGGGACGCCCTGTATTGGTAGGCGGTGGTAGTGGACTATCGAAAGTGTACGGCATTTATCTTTTATTGAAGATTGTCTAAAGTATTAATAACCTGTGTTGTTGCCGTACAGATAAAAGTCACCGGAAAATGACTCTTTTCTGAGGAAAGTATTTTACCCCATACACCTATGTGTTCCACAAAAAATGTACGGCATGCTGGAAAATGTTATCTATTTGTGAAGTACTCTCAAGATCATTTAATTTTATGTTGTTTCATATCATCATCACCTATATGCTAATCAGACATATGTTGCGACCCTTGGCTTTCGACCGCTCCGCTGGGAATATGTACGGCGTTTACGGGTAAAGTATCTGTATATGTGTCCAAAAGGAATCACACAAATGCCGTACAGTAATAAATGACCTATATTGCTTCTGCAACTGTCGTCGAATTAAAAATTTGCACCGACTTCCGGCACCATCACTTTTGTACGGCACTAGGTTTTTCGACATTTATTTTTAATCATCTATACACTTATAACAAAGCCGTACATTAATAATTAGTCGAAATTCCCCCATTGTACCTGAGAAAGTCCATTCACTCACGTACTCACATGTACCGCTCAGAAATGACGGCATAGTGCTCAGAGCTATTTTCAGATATAGTAACAGCCTTCTAAGCGTAATTCAGGTTGGGTCATTTCACAGGTATTTTTTGTTCATGGGCTTGTGGTCTAATAGAGTTGTTCCCCTATTAGAACTTATACATCGGCTCTCTCCGGCATACTAGAAGTAGGGATGTTACGTGGTCGCGCGTAACAGAAGTTACCCCAGTGAGAACCCCCTATATAGAGAAGGTAGCTTTATATTCCTGGGGCCGGGTTAGCGGTCTCGTATAAGCCCAAGACCGGGGCCTATTCATTATTATGTTTATTTCATAATCAGAGTTTCCGTCTCTTAGTACGTAAAAAAATTAACATATAATATGTTGAAATAAATTGAAAGCTTACTCTATCAAAATGAAGCTAGTTACTAAGTTTGTTAAAATTGTAAGGTACACACATTAGTTTACTATGTTATATCTATGTTAAAATAACAGGGTATTTTCCTCACAGATAATGCTATATTATTAACATCAGTTATTTTACCATTATTGCTCAATCATAGATATTGTATCATAATTACGATATTCGTAATTTATTTATAGATTAGCGTCCTCTGTTCGCACGGCTCGCATTCGCTTTTATAAAAAAGAATATTATCAAAATAAATAGCCTTATATGTCCTTAGGGGTAATGTAGCACTCAAATGCTGAAAGAATTATTGAAATGGGTAGTTTTTCGTCTTCCCCTTCCTCCTAAAAATATAATATTAAAATTGGAGAAATTCGTATCAACAGAAAGCTAGAATCAAACGTTAAAACTAAATTATAAACACAATTTGGGAAATTAAGTGTTGGAGTTTGAATATGTAAATAATGGCAGGCAACACTTGTCACATGTAAAAAAAAGTTTTAGTTTCGATTATTGGTTCTGTTTGTTATTTGGTATGTACCCTATTAGACGCGGACAATGAAACATCCTAGTAATATGTAAAGAAAAAAATATTGTAATAAATGTGTAGTAAGTGTTAGTGCTTGGAAAATATATATTAAACTAGCAGACCGGCCAAGCGTTGCTGTGGTTAAGGTTTTTGTTATATTATATAGTAGCAAACTATTCAAGGGAAACGGTAGGAGAACACCAGTCATGGGGACCACCATGCTTTTTTGGTGGTAATGCCATTAAATTGTAGCTTATGTGAAACGTTGGTACTTTCAACACAGCGCCATCTGTTAGAATTGTGACTATCAAATAAACAAATATTTTGCAATAAAATAATATTGCTGGTATAAATTGAGATGTAAGCTATCCTATCTTTTAAGTTGGATCAAACTACATACGGTGTGCAAATTTGATTGATATCGGTTCGGTAGTTTAGGAGTCCATCACGGACAAACAACGTGACACGTAATTTATATATATTAAGATATGAAGTAAGTATTTTAAAATAGACTCTCGCCTCCAGACCTCAGTCCCCTCAAAATTAGAAACGTCCAACATTAAGTTAACTAACTTATAAATAATTAATAAACATAACCGAACAAAGGCGTATTAAATAGCCATCTCCTCTGGTTCGTATGACTAAAGTTTAAGGCTAATTTTGAGTATCATAGTCGATCTCCGCTTATCGTATATGATACGAATTCACTTATCGTATGTAGACGTTAGATTTACGAATAATTTAACCGTTCATTGATCAAACGGGAGGATTTTTTTTAACCTTAGAACAGTGATTTCTATCAATAGATGACTTAAAGTCCTGTATCCCACAGATGGTCTGTCTGACGATGATTTGACGTTGGATCCGAATATTTAACTTTGATTCGACGCTACCATACAGGCTGACGTTGTGCGAAGGTTACTCGGGTCTTGGCAATGCATGAAGTAATGTCTTCAGTAATACCTCCAGTTTTATACACGACGCTTCCTAGGTAAACAAATTTATGAACGCTTTCCACATCCTCTACACCCTTCCGCAATGGGCTGCGTTTACAAAGAGAGCAACCAACTCTGGTTAATATAATATCTTCGTATAATATTATTCAAAGTCTCCGAGTCGATGCACTGAGGACCGATAAATTACTTGTTGTTAGCTTTGCACCGGTGCGCGCCTGGTGCCATGAGTTATATAGAACTAGATGTGAAGTATTAATTAAGGCGGTTCATAAAACATTTGGGAATGTTTTTCTGTTCTATTAAATAGAATCACGGATATGAAAACCACGGACACATGAAATACGGTTTGTTGCAGATTGGAAACGAGCTGCATAATTGCAGCAATGTGCAGTTGAAACAAATAATGATGAATTTCGCATGTGTGTAAAATTAATTATTGATTAAAGTGCTGCATGAAAATAGGCCCCACAATATTTTGTTTTATGTAATAAGAGGCAAACGGGCAGGAGGCTCATCTGATGTTAAGTGATACCGCCGCCCATGGACACTGACACTGCAAGAAGGCTATATTTATCACTATTAAGGTATTACTTGTAATGATATCATTACTGCTTTGTCTATTTTTTAAACAACGGTCGCAAACGTGCAGGATGCTCCCGTGATGTTAAGAAACCCACCGCTCATAGACACTCCGGTATAGTATATTTTAAGTCTTCCTAGTGGTCATCGTTCTAAAATACTGGTATTGGAGGTAGAGGTAGGAAACTTCCAACCCTAAAAAGTATGATAAGCTATAAGTCTCCAACTAAAAAACTGAATTATATCTAACCTCATCTGTTAGAATACAATGAAATACTACTGTGATTAGTCACATTATACACGCATAAACGAACAAAAATGTTATATGATATAATACTTTAGTATATCCAGTAGGGTATACCTATGTTGTGCAATATAGTTTACCGAGTTAGTTAAGTCAACAGGATCACAAACTTGCGCACTATATAATTGTAGGCGTTAGTTTTAAGTCAATAGTGCACGATATCGAAGTTTTGATTTATTATTAAGGAATTCCTTTTCCGTTGTTCGTAAATCAATTGTTTTGATTAAAATAAAGATATGATAACATTGGGTTTGTGGCTCTTGTATAATATACAGATTTTTATACAGGGCACTTTAAAAGGTAAGAAAATACTTTTATATTGTAAATGAGAATTTGGTGCAGCTGTTAGAATTGTATTCGTTATTATTCGTCTGGAAAAACAAAATACAATTTCTGTTACTGTTAATGTTTAGTAGTAGTAATACTTTATTTCTTATTACAAAAAAGAATGTAATTTATTGAAGTGAAACTTCTTTATCGGGGTTGGGAAAAAAATAGTGTAACATTTTTTCGTTACGCGTCACATTTTTCGGTTACGCGCCATGTTGCTTTTTGAAGTCAAACTTCTTTATCGGCGTTAGAATGAATTTTTTATCGACGTATGGGAGAAATTTTGTAGCAAATCGTCACGTTTTTCGGTTACGCACCATCTTTTTCTTGTCCCTACCACGGTTGATCCGAAGAGATTCGAAGCCATTAATAACAAAAATATATAATAACGATAACAATGATAGTAATAATTATATTACAATTAATGAAATTCTGTAATAATCTTAGTAGTAATAAGGTAAAATGAAATAATTGTATTTGTATTCATGTCTATGATAATAAAAGCCTTTTGTTAAACTTTATTTAACCAATTTCGTTAAGTTGCATATACATAGTAGATCATTTTTCGAAAAATAAGGTCATAAAGAAGTTTCACTTCTTACGTGTGTATACCTAGTACACGCACACATTTTTTTCATAAGAAACTTAATATGTATATACGAACGAGATACACGTCGCCACCAGCCGTCCCAATGTTAGTCTACTAGGTTCATTCTGATATGTAAATTTAATGCCTTTTGAATGGGTTAAACGCGCTAATATTACAAATTTTAGACGGTAATTGATTAAATAATTGCTAACCCTACTTAATAGACTTCTTCAAATAATTTGTACGCGGCTTCGGCAAGATAAACAACCTCGCTGTTTCGCTGCAAATTTACTGTTATCTGCAAGTTATCACACAAATTGTTTTCGATGCAGAGTACGCGTTGCCTGTCAGAATGACCGTGACGGAGCAACGGCGTTACTGTCAGTTGTCATTGTGATTATATGTCACAGAGCATATAAATTAACAACGTCAAAGTCGTTTATTTGATTTGCCAATATTGTCTCTCATTTCATACGATTCAACTCACCTCATAACATTTTATTATTAATATAGGATCTGTGTTTAATACAACAGAATTCCAAGTACAGTTAGGTACAACTCTAACATTCCAAAGTAGTTCAATCAAACAGTAATAGTTATAGCGAAGTGTTCAACTCTGCAGTAGTTCAAGCTAGGAGTTTAGCCTTCTACAACAAGGTGCAAACTTAGTTACATTTTATTTATCGATTGTATAAACGCGACGATGCACGTTCAATCTGTAGGAAAAGCAGGAACTGTAACTAGCAAATAAAAATATGAGTCCGATAGACGGACGGATAAAAAGCTCAAAAATAAACTTAACATCTTTTTTGACCAGATGAATTGAATTAATAATAATTGAAGAAGTTCACTAAATTTAGTATATAAATAACAAATATTTGTATTGACATTCAAAAATATGATATTTATATGACATTCTTTAACTATTCAAAATAAGTTGTATAGCGATTATATAGTTAGCGCAGATCTAAAGATTCTAGGTTCGATTTCCGACAGACTACTACAATTATCATTAAATAGATAATGTTATATTCGGCTGCAATTCAAACTGTTTTAAAACAACATTAAAAAGATTTCCTTGACAAAAATTGGTTAAATACATTAAAATACCTAATCAAAATCAGGTGAAACTACTGCTTCCGAACATATAGTTAATGCAGACGGTGTATAAACTGAAGATCCTATATTCGATTTCCGGCAGCATACTACCAATCTATTAGGGTTAAAAAAGACAATGCACTTCGGGTGCAAATCAAACTTAAGACTTTTACAATATTAAGGGTCTGTTTCACAATGTATGGATAAAGTACCAAATAGCTCTGCAACACATAATTTATTTGGAAGATAAATTGTGCTATTTGACATTCATCGGACTCATAACTTATGATGGACTTTATGTGACGAATAGCGATATCTGACAGTCGTGAAACGCAACAATAGTGTTTATCCTACCAATAAGTAACAAATAGCTAATTTGGAACTTATGTAGAACTTATCCGTACATTGTGAAACAGACCCTAAAAATTTTTCCGTGACAAAAATTTGACAAATTCTTTACCTAAATAAAAACTGTTCTACTGCTTTCGTTTCAAACTACTGCTATTCAAACTTAGACAGTCTAACAACATTAAAAATATTTCCTTGACAAAAATTGGTCAAAAATGAACCGCATACACCAGAAAATAACGGAAAACGTGTTGCTAGTCACATACGAGGAAATTATATTTAGTTAACGACCTGACGAAGGCCTTAATACTGCCAGTCTATTATAGTCTTTATGGGTAGAGTAATAACTGTCATATCGTAAAGACAGGCAAACCAGTGCCACGTTATAAAAGTGCAGTTCAGGCACATAGTAAATATAGAGGTGTGTCGAGATTCTGCTGTATCGTCACTCGTTCTTAATTTAAAATAATCAAATATAAAAACTCTTTATTGATTGTTTTTGTTTTATAATTTAAGCTAACTTAGTTCTAAGCAGTCAGTCGACGATAAGTTGATGAAAATATTTTGATATATTTATTATGATTACTACCTGAAATAACTAGTGGTAATGGGAAATAATAAATCATTGCATTACTTTGATAAACCAACTTTTATAAATCTTTCGAATTAGTTGTATTGTATTCCCCCTGGAAAGCTGGCAGGAGGCTCACCTCATATTAAGTGAAACCGCCCATAGCACATTACCAGAAGTTTTGCAAGTGCGTAGTCGGTCTAAATAAATATGAAACATATAGTTCACAAGAGCATTGTATCTTCTTCTTCTGAAAGTGTTATTATACACTTTCTTATGTTATTTATTCTTATTAGTCTTAAATTGGGCTAGATTGTAATGTCCCACAGTATCTTATTAAAAATAAAATTCAATAATACCGTTTATACCGAGCATTCATTTATAATGTTCGGCTTAATGTGTCAACGCCCCAAATAGCACGTGAAGTTTCGTTTTAAAAATTCGGCACGGAAAAATCGCATACATTGTGTTCAAGTCCGAAAGGAACTCCTTTGTAACGTGTCTTAGTATGAAAAATGTTTTTTGCACCAAAAAATTCCTATACTAGAATACGTTTCATACTGTTGAAATGTTGAAGACAGCTTGACACGATTGTAATTTGCAACTTGTACCTCCTTGTACAAAGTACCTCCACTTTACGTTAGTTCGAATTTTAAAAAGTCTGTTAAAATTATTTAAAAAACTCTATTGAGTATGAGGGTGTGCAATTATTTAATCAATTACCCACTAAAATTCGGAAGATTAGCGTGTTTAATCAATTCAAAGGGGCATTAAATATACATGTTAAAATGAGCCTGATAGACTAAAATTGGGATAGCTGATGGCGACGCGTATCTCGTTCGTACATTTATATTATATGAAATTTCTCATGTAAATAAAAATACATTTTTTGTAATGAGAAATAAAGTTCTTTAAACATTACAAAAAACAATTTTTTGTTATGAAACGAGTCTGAGGTCTAAACCTAAAAGGTTGTAACGCCACTGATTTTTTATGATTTAGTAACGCAACCGGATTCGATTTCCAGTAAAATAATTGTATCAATTGGTGGTACACCCTATTATCAATAAAACAGCTGTATCGTCGATTAGTAAGCTACGCACAATTCTCACTTTGGATCGGTATGTATTAATGTCTGCGAGCGACAACTACAATCTGCGCTTACTGTTATAACTGTAATACCCTGAAAAGTGATAACAATGGTATTCCGGCCGCTAAGGATATATACAACTTCTCAACCGCTAGGGCCTTCGGGCCAGCCAATAAGTGGTTAAGCTGGTTCGCCCGAAGCGCACATCATGCTTACTCTACAGCGCCATAGATTGTTACGATACGAATACTGGATGTGTCGAATAAATTCGTCATGTATGGGTATTATTATAAAAAAAAAACAATTCTTTAAACGCATACTTGTACAGTACCAAGCAATTAACTAGCGAGAAATGAAGAGAATAATAATCAAATTTATTTATTTATTTGTTGACAGTATTTCCAAAGCTATTGGTTCAAGCAGCCCCTTGCAACCTGTTCGCACATCAGCCTTGCGATTCTGTAGCTCACTTTTCGAACTCACACAGCGGTTTTCATAGGGGCGGTCGCGCTCAAATCAGTCGTAAAGCAGTCATTTTACGATTTGGCACTCTGATTAAAACAATAAACTACAAGCAGGGACCGGAGAAGTTAGTTACAGAATAGCAAGGCTGTATATATATTTTTAATTATTAGATTAGAAAATTGATGCGAAAATAAATGATTAAACATAAACAGTGCAGACTTAAAATAAGTATGGATTCGCAGTTTTAGGTATATTATACTGCCCAAAACACGTGTTAAGTACAATTTCAAACTGAAATCTAATTGTAAATTGTAATTGATTGAACTTTAACACAACATTTCATTTCATTCATTTAAATCACACCAGCCGTTTAAGAGGAATTACAAATACATACACAAGATTTAAAACTCATTTATAAAGTTTACGTTTAATCTTTGAATTTTAATTTCAAAGTCAAATCATTTATTTCAATTAGACCAACTAAAATGGCACTTTTGAACGTCAAAAAAAACACAAAGAAGATTCTAGTTGCCCCTTCCAAAAGGTAGTTTCGTGTGGAGAAGAATGGGCAAGAAACTCCACACTTACTCTTTTAAAATAGGTTTACAATATTTTGTTATATTTGTTAAATAATTATATGTGAAGACTGTGTACTCTTAGAATAAACTAAAGCGATAAAGTTCTCTGAGTTAACTTAGAAGTGATGAACAAACTTATTAGTGTCAAAATAAATTAATTAAATAAAAATAAATTTCATTAAACATTTAGATCAAATCATGCCTTATTAATTTTGTTAATGAATAAACAGTAATCTCTTGGAAATTGAAAACAGGTTTGAAGTTATTATACATTTACAATTTCCCGCTTATGTATAAAAGTACAGGAACCAATCGACCATATCAAAATATTTGGCAAGATCTTTTGTATTCGTTGATGTGCGTAAATCCTCAAATTGGTATCGCAAAAAACAGGAGCGACCAACTGTGCCGATAACATTGGAATGGGTTTTGGGACACCCAGGGGTCTATTATTGTGCTTTCTATACAGAACATACACAAAAAAGTCCCCATTTTCTGGTTTAAAATGGAAGAAAATGTTGTCTAAAAATTATCAGTGTTGGTTTTAATAATGCTTTTCCTTTAAGAAATAAGTGGTTAGCTGCTATAGTTCTAAATGAAATGAAATAAAAAAATGTTGTAGAAAAGATACAATGAAAGGTGATGTCTATCTTGTAGAACAAGCGAGAGTAAATCTTATATAAGTTCCTATCCGTTCGACGTTCAATAGATAACGTCAAACAAAATGTATTACAATGTAACTACACAATCGCAATGGATCAATAATCTCCTTTCAATGTCAACATTGAACGAAGCTTCATTTCTTTATACATAGCAGTAACAGTAAAACATGTTTGTCCGTTATGGACGAGGTTTATAGTAACATAAAAAGTCCGTTCTATTTACGAACGTTCCAAGCGTATGACGATAAAAATATCGAATGCTTTTAGAATAGCACTTTAACGTTTTTTTAACCTTTTTGCGATGGAACGGAAATTATCAAATACATTATTGAGAGTTCTAAGTGAAAAGGACTCGAAGTGATTCAAATGGATCGATAATGTCCGATCGCTTTGTGAAGAGTAATTTATTTTATGATGCTGTCTTTGTGAGGCCGATTACGCTCTTCCCTTCGATTTGTTTACATTGTGAATAAATTTATACTTGTTTATTTACTTTATTCCTCTAGCCTGAAATTATTGCGATTACTTTAGAAAAACTATACATGAACTTCGTAAATGTAGAAGAAGTTTAGGATTTATAATTATTCGTTTTGAAATTAAACGTAGTTTTCTTAATTAACATGCCAGTTGCATTAAAATTTAAAAGGAGATTTTTCACAATATTCATAGCAAACTTCACCGGACGTCACAATATTAACTTGTCAGCTGTCATTGTCAAATTCAAAAAAAGTGGAAATATAAAAATTGTATACGGGCTTTTATGACGTTCTTCTTCTTTCTTCTTTTAGTGCCTCTCCATTACTGGAGGTTGGCCGTCAGTATCTTGAACCGTGTCTTGTCCTGTGCCAGATGCAGCAACTCTTCTGCAGTTGCAATACCTGTCCATTCTCTAACGTTGCGGAGCCATGATTTCTTCCTTCTACCAACACGCCGTTTACCCTGGATTTTACCCATTATAATTAATTGAAGGAGGTGGTAGCGGTCATGGCGCAACACGTGGCCCAGGTACGCAACTTTCCGTTGTTTAATGTTCTGCAAAAGTTTTTTCGACATTCCAACTCGTTTCAGAACCTTCTCGTTAGAGACCTTCTGGATCCAGCTTATTCGAAGCATGCGACGATAGCACCACATCTCAAATGCTTCTAAGCGCCGGCGGGTATCTTCTTTAATTGTCCAAGCTTCACAGCCGTACAGAACAATTGGCCATATGTAACAAAGGAGAAGTCGGACTCGGAGTTTAATGGTCATGTGACGGCAGCACAAAACTTTCTTCATTTTGTTGAAAGATCCTCGGGCAATTTCGATTCGAGACCTAATTTCCTGATCAGGATTCCACTCGTTTGTAACCCAAGTTCCCAAATACTTGTATTGCCGCACCCGTTCCAACGTTCTACCAGCTACGGATAAATTAGGAACTAAAGTATCGTTTCGGGAAATGACCATCACCTTCGTCTTTACTGCATTAATAGTCAGACCGTCTCTTTCGCTAGTTTCATGAACTTTATTAACAAGCATTTGTAAATCATCCATTAACGAGGCTATTAAAACAGTGTCGTCTGCATAGCGAATGTTGTTGATTATCTTTCCGTTAACTTTCACACCAACCTCTAACCCCTCAATGGCCTCTGATATAGTTGCTTCGGAATATACATTGAATAGCAACGGAGACAATATACAACCTTGACGAACACCACGGTAAATGCCAATCTCATCCGTTTCCTCGTGATGCACTTTCACGGTTGCTTTTTGGTCTTTGTACAGGTTTCTGATTACTCTTAGATCCTTTTCATCGAGACCGGTGTCAATTAAACGATTTATGAGAACGTCATGCTTTACCTTGTCAAAAGCTTTTTCATAGTCTATAAAGCATAGGAAGACGTCATTCTGCATATCTTGACACTTCTGTACAAGGACATTCAGAGCAAAAAGAGCCTCACGTGTGCCTACACCAGAGCGAAAGCCAAACTGGTTATCTCCCAATTGTTCGTCACACTTGCTTCTTATCCTGTTATGTATGACGGTCAAAAATAACTTTAGCACGTGGCTCATAAGACTAATTGTACGATATTCCTCGCATTTTCTAGCGTTTTTCTTTTTCGGGAGGGTAATAAACGTAGATCTTAGCCACTCGGTTGGGAGGTCACCTGTGTCATAAATGTGATTGAATAATCGTTTGAGCAAGTTTATGTTCTCCCCTTCCAAGAGTTTAACGACCTCTACTGGGATGCCATCTGGACCTGGGGTTCTGCCCAATTTAGCCAATTTTAACGCATATAAAATTTCTGCTTTTATTATGGGTGGGCCAGTATCATTACCAGTTAAGGACATTGCGAGGTGTCTTGTTGGGTCTTCAAACATTTTTGATATGTATTCCAACCATCTATCCTTCTTGGCCTCAATACTAAAAAGTAGCTGCCCGTTTGTATCGGCTAAGCTAGTTAAATTGCTGCACTTAAGTCCCAACATTTCTTTAATATTTTTGTGCACATTGAAGCTATCGTGTTTGTTGTGCAGGTCTTCCATGATTTCACACTTATTTTTGAAATGCGTTCCTTTAACTACTAAGAACATTCAATTAGAACAATGTTTTTAAATAAAATAATGATTCCTTAGCTAATAAACATAGATAAACAAAACATCCATTAACGTAGCCTAATAATTTTTCCCGAATTCCATTTAAATAAAAAGAAGCTTCATGGAATTTGAAAAGAGAAACTTTTAGTTATTTATAGACGACTTCAAAGACCATAAAAGGAGGTTAACATATCGACGCGTATATTTTGTGAATGCATAACTTAGTCCGTGAACCGATTTTGACATTAATTGGATTTGACAACCAAAAATAAACCTCATAATGTCTTCATGTCTATTGTCACTAAACTTGCAAATACTTTATATAGATTAATTATATTCTATTGTGCTATATTGTTAATTGTCAAAAAGTTTACTAATCTGTGGAGGGAGAAAGGTGACCTGTTTCTCCAAAGGAGGATCCTCCTCGAATCAGTGTAACCACTGACTGGCCAGCCCGAATGCCCCAGTGGATAAGGTCGGAAAGGTATAAGAATAATAATTGCCCGAAATAACTTCGTTAGCGCTTGTATGACGTCATTACAGTGATTTGTAAGCACAGATTGTAGGTGTCGCTACAAATCTATAGATTAAAAAAAAATACACAATATGAAATAGCATAATATCACAGACCGTGCAACAATGTATTTTAACAAGAAAAATTTGTGTTTTGCAGGTGGAACGATGTGAATTCAACGATTTATAAGAAACAAAAATTTACTGTATACTTAAAAAATATGTCCTTACATAATACTTTAGCTTTCCATTTTTTGTGAGGCAAAAAGCCTTTTCCTGAAAACTTTCATTCTTGCAAAGTGCCAAGTTTATGAAACGAACGCGAACATTTTCTGAACCGCTGCTAAAATTTTCTGGACATTTTGAATAAATGGCATATCTTAATTTATTTTTCATCTTTATAGGTCTGTGGTCAGGGAGTCCAAAGCCCATATTCTAGAACGTCAATCTAACATAGATCTAGTTTCAGGAGCTGTCAAACCATTTTTTCTATAGTGGTAGCGCTCAAGACGGGATCACTAGAATTCTATTAAGTTCTATGAATTCTGCGCTGCTTTCTAGGTTAAATAGATTACCTAATGGCATCTGTGTATCAATACAAGCGTTTGTTTCTGATATCATGTTTCTTAGGCGAGTAATTATTGTTTTGCTGTAATTTAGAAGCCACTGAAACAAAGAGGTGGTTTCGATGCCTTCTTCTCTGATGGGTCTTATGCATGCAATTGAGACTACCGTAACTGAGAAACGGAGTTGCCGAATCCAAATTATGACTTCCAGTTTGAAGTAGAAGTTCCGGTAGAATTGATTTAGATTGGCTACTTAATTTTGCATCGCAAAACCATCGGAGTGAGAGAGTTCACTGAACGGTACTAATTAGTAATCAAATATCGTTTATTCATTGAAGGTTAAATTCTTTATACAACATCTAGTCCTCATATATAACGTGAGAAGAAAATGTGGTCTAAAAGTATTTTTTAAAAATGTCAGAAGTGAAACTTCTTTGTAAATTAATTATTACTAAGGTAAAAGCCCCAATAGATGATCATGTACGAGTATATGATCACTCCATGTATTTGTATATCTATATTCAATCGGTCTTACTAATAAAAAATCACTATACATGCGTTATAACAAGGCGATAGTAATTCAGTGAATAGAGCTTGTACAGGACATAAACACCTCTTTGACCAATAATTGATGTGTATTGGTTGAATAACAAAACGACCCTTATTTATTGTTACCCTGGCAACCCGCCGTGTTTGATTGACGTTTGATTTAATAATTCTGATACAACTCATAATTCTAATGTAAGTTGTATTTATTTTATCAACCAAAGCAATTATATACACATTTACTTAATATACTAATAACATTTTATTATTTGCAGCTAATAGAAACTCCAAAACCTCAGACAAAGAGGACTAGAATTTTACATAAAAAGCCGCGTTCTGCAGTACAAAAGTTAGAAGAGGTTAGTATCAATGTGATAGAGAAAGGACTATTTCATTCAAAACCATTTCATTCATCATACTTAAATTTTTTAGGCATCTCAAATAGTGGAAAGTGCCAAACTCCGCAACACGGTAGTGTTCCAGTGTTTGCAGAAAGAGCACGAAACAAAACAAAGGCAGATGGCTGAAACACATGAGCTCAAACAGATTACAGAAGCAACTTGCCGAAGCTCACGAAAGGGCTAGACAGGAGCATCTTCTAAGGCTCAAAATGTTACAGCAGCAATTAAATAAATAATTATATACTTATAAAAAAAATAAAACCCCTGTTTTAAATGTAATATAACTTTTTATTTATTTCAAGTCCTTAACTATCCACACCTATGTAAATAAAACAGCCTTAAAAATATGTTTCAATAAAAGCAGCTCTAGCAGCTTGTCCAGCCAGATTGCTTGGGGGCGTCTAGGTTGGCCTTGGTTCTTCTGGAGCATTCTCAGTGTCATCATACGTAACATCCAGGTCTTCTTTGATATCAATAGCAATATTGTGGTGGATTGCCAGTGCTACTATATATAATTTGGCATTTTCTAATGACACTGAGAAGCCATGAAGAAGACACCTAAATCGAAAACCCTCCACCTCTAGTACTCTTTTCGACATCAGCTCGCACTATGTCACAGATCTTCCTAACATACTTCTTTGAAAAGCGGTATTTTGTTTTGAAATCGCCATCCGAAAGTAATAACGGATTGCACCGAGTTTGGTATGTTTAGACTTTCCTTGGAGGCGGCAAATCTTCAATCGTATGTATTAGCTGCATATCAATATTATCTAAATCTTCCATTTGATCTATAAAATCTATTTTCAACAAACACAAATACCTACTAACTTAAATCTTTCCTTGAACTAAACAGTCAAAAAATGCTGTCAAACGCGAAATCAGATAAAATTACGCAATTTTTGTCTTATACATCCGTTAAACTAGGCCTCTGCGTTGTATAAGCAATGTACAAGTCTTCATACAAACCAGACACTTGTTATAACAGCAGTATACATCAACCTTGTCAATTCAGGAATTATTAGTAACATTTTTCTTATAACAGGCTTATACGATGTGCATAAATCTTTATTAGTAAGACCGAAACTGTTTACAAACTGTATACGTGCTAAGGATAATAAAAATAAATAAAAAATCTGCGTTTTGCACAAGACGTTATGCGACAGAATTTCCATCTAAAGTTCTAATAGGTATATAAACAAATACATCAATTAATAGAGTGTATTTTTTCTCTATCAAGGAGATCTCTCTTTCTCACTATAGCCTCTCCCACCTCTCGCTCCATAGCACAGTGCGTGATGCGACGTTCGCTATATCTCACTCTCTCTCTCCATCTTTCTCACTTTCTTGCTCCCTACTCTCGCTCCATGGCTATTTTCTTCATGCTACGTTCGCCTTTTCTCACTCTCTCTCAATCGGTCTCAATTGCTCTCTCCCTTTTCTTTTACAAAAACGCTGCACATCTTCGTAACGCTAATATTATTAATATTGCGTTTCATCCGTAAAAAATTTACCCTCATGCCTAAAGAAGTTTCACTTCAAAAAATATATTTTGTTTTACAAAAAACAAAATATCTTTTGTCGTAAATAATATCGTCTGTTCTGAAAACCTTTGTAGATTTTTTAATTTTGTTATTCTATTCACGATAAATTGATAAAACGATATATTTATAAAACAAATTGCACAAGTTCTGTAACTTAAAAGGAATTCTTCCGAAACAAAACTAAATACGACAGTTGAAAAAGCCCAGTCATTTTCACTTCCACTTTAATTGCAATTAAAATTTAATTATTAACTCGAGAAATCTGATCTTGAATATAACTATAGTTTCATATAATTTGTCTTTGTCCTTACCAAAATTGTCACATATAGGAAACGTGATCTTTAATGAATGTAATAAATAAATTTTTAAATTAATTTCAACCATTCTCACAGAACAATTGTCTATAATGCAGGTTATGAAATTATGTTGTTTTGTTACCGAGCCAATATTTTTTGATTTATGTGCTTTAAAATGTTTAGGTGTTTGTTACACTGCTGTAAGGTAATTAATTTTTTTAATTAACATTTAAAAACGTTGGTCCCTGTGGCAGTGTACCTTTAACGCTGGCAGCATTTCCTCGCGAGGAAAGCACCAGCTCTGGGGTCACCGGTACTATCTACCTAGCGCCAACTTAAATCTTTAATTAGCGCCTATGCACTTGAACACTACAGTCCAAGAGTCTATTCTAAAGGGAACACAATTGAAGGTGGAAAGATTCATATTTGAGCCGTTTAATATTTTCCGCCTGTTCCGCGGCCGCCATAGCTTTTTTGCTTGTCCGAGGGAGGTGAGACGTAGCTAACGTTCAAGGCGTTCGTGGCAGTGCTACTCGTGTGGGCATGTTATCCGTGTTACACTGATATATTGCTACAATATATTTAATAGTGATTAAAAATATATATGTGAGTATTTATATTGACACAATATAACATAAAAGCTTTACACTCAATTACTTATATCTAACGATTCTTTTCAATTGATTTGCGGAAGGAAACATTAGTGTTCTTTACTCTTTTTCTTTAAAGGTGTATAAAATGTTTTTGTTAGTATTGAGCAATTCATGATTTGGTTCGCGATTTGAAAATCCAGTTTATTCATGATTCGACTTAAGCTAACGGCAAACAAGCGTTAATTGTTTTACAACTTTTTTTAGCACTTGCCTAGAAAAGAATTTAAATAGTAACTTAATTAATTACATTTTTATAGTTCGTATAAAAACGCAACGTTACATAGAAGGGATGATAGATTAACATGTTTCAATAAAACTGACTAAGTGTAATTTTAAGTACTAGATGCGAACAGATGAGTTTTACTTTAGGTAATGTTTTCATAGGATAATAGTATTTCAATTGAAGATCTTGAAGTAATCGTACCCATAGTAATAATATGTAATTTATGCAGCGATAAATGCAACAGCAAAGTGTATTTAGGCCATGCACGTACCAAATCTCAAAATTGTTTATCAAAAGGATAGAGAAAATTCTGAAATTTAATTAACATAAAAGGAATTCTAGATTCTCTCTAACAAATTATTGCAATTGTTGATTCGTTATTTTAATGATATCTTTACGTTGTACACTACCCTAGATAACGTTACTTCGTTTTTGTTAACTATAATCCAATAACATCAAAGGAACAACGTTCCATTTATAGTCTGTTATTATCCGAAATTGAAACCTATAATTCCAGCGTTGTGTATTATTAATTTGATTTAAATAGAACACAAATACAAGCATTTGTCAATATAAATAAGTAAAATAATAAGTAATAATAATAATTAATAATAGAATAATTTATAATAGTGAAATAAGAAAGAAACTTGTATGTCTACTGTCATATCAATAGCGGTCTGTCCCGGCTTTTTTAAATTACCCAGAAATAATGCAGCATTTAAGATATAGAGACATTATAGAAGTTTTTGCCTTAAAATTTTATTAACATACAAACATATAAATATTCCCTATTTGTAATACAAAGCAGTTTCCACGATAATTTATTTTATATGTATTTACATAAAAATAAAATAAATTTCATAAACATATTCTGATCTTTCATATTTTTCATTTCAGTTCACAATCTTCAATAGAACCAGCGAAGTAACTTAGATGGGCTTTAATTGCTATACAAGGCAATGTAAACCTACCAACTTGTACTACAGGTACACGAGTATAGATTTAATACGTATAGGAAAATTGCTCAATTAAGTATAATGGCAGGAGAGTTCGTGTTAGCTTAGGACCAAATAAGTGCCTACATCAATCTTATACCTTCTGTAATGTTCATTGTCAGTAATCTTAAGACACACATTGAGCTTAAGTCTAAATTTAACATGTATTTACATTACCCTTTTGTTTATTTCAACAATGGTTTACCACCCACGCTTGAGTTATATTATACATTACTAGCTGACCCGGCAAACGTTGTTTTGCCAGGTATATTATTTCTAGTAAACATTTTTTTAGTTCAATAAAAATAACTATCTACTATAATAAAAAAATAATCGTTGACCGTAGAGGGGTGAATTAGTTGTATGTATTTTTGTATACTGTATCATAAAAAAAAGTCTAAAAAATAAAAACAAAATTTTTGGGGTTTGAAAAATAAAAAGTATCCGATTCTCAGACTTACTGTATATGCTTAAAAATTTCATAAGAATCAGTCGAGCCGTTTCGGAGGAGCATGGGAACGAACATTGTGACACGAGAATTTTATATATTAGATTACAAAGTGCATGAAGTGCTTACAGCTTCCTCATAATTGAAATGGCAGAATCTACAATCAGACAGATTCAGATTAAAGTTTTTTTTAATTCCCCGCAGTAGTGATGTTATTTTACGTACGCCGGGAAACATTTTATTGCAGAACAGCCTCCACAAAATCAGAAAACTTCTGGCAAAGGTATTGCATGACCAGAAAAAATCGCTTTGGATGGCCTTCAAACTGACCTTGATCATCCTCACTTGCCTGTTAACGCTATTGAGGTCTGTCATGGATATAGTCCAGGCTGATTGACAAGCTGTTCTTGCAAATATTGCCTTTTGAGCATGATTGATTCCCGAATAAATTTCTGGGCTGTACTATTCATATATATTTCAGCATGTCCTTGATCAACTTATAAATGTACTATGAAATGGTAATGTACGTTCTTAGATGATTAACATTTCATATATATTTAGATTTTTCAAGAAAAGCACATTATATAATCTTAATATATATAAATTACGTGTCACGTTGTTTATCCGCTATGGACTCCTAAATTACTGAACCGATTTCAATCAAATTTGCACACCGTGTGCGGTTTGATCTAACTTAAAAGATAGGATAGCTTACATCTCAATTTATACCCGCAATATTATTTTATTGAAAAATATTTGTTTATTATTTGATAGTCACAATTCTAACAGATTGCCTTGTGTTGAAAGTACCAAAGTTTCACATTAAAGCTACAATTTAATGGCATAACCACTAAAAAAGCATGGTGGTCCCCATGACTGGTGTTCTCCTACCGTTTCCTTTGAATAGTTTACTACTACGTTATATAACAAAAACCTAAGCAACGCTTGGCTGAGTCTACTAGTTGATTTATAAAGCTTAAACAGCTTACTATAAGTGTAAACTTTTTGCTATAGGTAAATACCAAAATATTTTCATAGATTACTGCGAGTGAGATTCTCTCCTGCGTATATTCTGCATCACAAATAATGACGTTAATCGGATTGACGATCAATAACACCACGGTCGTTCTTCAAAACTTGATTAATGGTAACAAATTGTGTAACAATACTTACAAGGCTTACTCAAGACAAAAGAAACAATCAAGAAAAAGATTCTTAGCCAAGGAACCGACAGTGTGAAGGCACTTTGTCTTGTAACCTATAAAAACGAGCCAACATTCTTCGTAAAATAGTGAACGTGTGTGTAATGCAAGGTATAAGAGGGCACGGAATTAGAGTTGATTTTGTTCAAGATTTTTTAATGTCTTCCGTCACTGCCCATAAGTAGATGCATTACAACCATGCCATAGATTTCTGTATGTGTCCTGACACGACAACGATTTTTAAGTCTGCCTCTAACGTGCTTTTCTCGCGATGTTTTCCTTACCAATATTGTAAGTGTTCATTGCGTACTTAGAATAATGTGTGCTTCACACGTTTGGAGCTAAGAGGAAAAAGTCTGTGATCGAACCAATGCAAATGGGCTGTACGAAGTATTCGTTACCGAAAACATGCCTGAAAACTGTGTTGTATTTTACTAATATTAGCTTAATATAAATCTCTTTTCCCATTGGTGTATCATTTGGTTTAATCTGATTTTGAAGTTCGCTTGCAATTTTTCTAATATTAATTCTAATATAGCGTAAGAAGTTAATTTAATAATTATTTACACTATATACAGTCAAAAATGTGACAATTGTCATTCTGATTTTGACATTTACGAGTCCAGGTAGCTGACGGCCAACGCTCCAATGAGGTAGACAAGAAGTCGTTATTGAGACTTGAGAGCGTGGGCAATTTTTATTTTTTAAATTTTCATTACCCTATTTATTGACCATAATATATATGCCTTAGAGATTGGGGTCGAGTGCACTGGAGGGATCGAAACACCATCGCTACCAAAAATATGTGTGGCATTTCGTTGTTAAAATTCTCTGAGCGATATCAAACTAGCGACAAAAAATTATATCGGGGGTAGTTTCAAGGATACAGCCAAACCCCAGGGCCTCAATAAAAACCCAAACAAATATTAGTAATACATATCACATACATACAGTTAGCTTTAAAATAAATAAAACCTTATTTTTAAACTCGCAGTTTCTTATCACTTGTCGCTACTTACACAAGTATTTCCTAATACTTTTTTCAACGAACACGATTTTCGATAGCAGGGCTTAAATATACGCTATTACTGATAGCTTTTTGGCACAAATATAAATGTAAGAATTGATATTTCTACTAAAACGTTACTTTTGAAGGGGTTTTGTGCGAGGAATTTTAAGTACTTTTATGATGATATTGTTACATTGAAACGGTTTTTCCGATTTACTTTAGGTTAGTCTTTGCTCCAGTTTGGCAAGGTTTTAATGAAGGTACTTTTATTTGATACATTCTGATAGTCATAGAACATAGAGGATGTTTTGAAATACTTTTAGAGTAATAGAATTCCATTATAACGTTTTCAAAGTCTGGTTATGCTCAACATTTGTTGCAATGAAATTTAATTTGAATTACAATTTAATATCACCGCGTTGGAATCAAAGATGACCGCGTTCCTTAGACTTCAATAAAAGCTCGAAAGCTTCAAAAGCTTTGGGCTCCAAAGGGTTTAGTTGGACATTTTCGGAGTACAATAATGTACGAGCAAACATTCACTTTATACGGCTTTCTGTATTGAAGAATATCTTGCTAGATATTTTATTTCACGTATTTCAAAGAGTTACCTTAGATATTATTCTCATTATGTACTTTGGTACAAACTTTTAGGGTTTTATTTAGAATATTAGAAAATTTTAATGTCAATTTTTTTGTTAATTTCTCTAAAGCCTTTGTTTAGATCAGAACCCTAAACCCTTTTTTTTTTTCAAAATCTCATAAAGAGTGGTAATATCTCTGTTTCACCAACGTCATAATATTTCCGCGAATAGAGTGGTAATACATTATTACGTTCTAGACATTCGTCAAAATGCACCGTCGTAATGTGCGGTTACTGTGTCCGTAATTATGTTTAAACAGTGCTCGTATCACAGAATCATAAAACGCTTTTGCTCTTTAGTCTAATTAGATAAATTACTGTAATGTACACTTAGTTATTTTTTAACAATTTACACTAAATACATAACAACAATGTTAATATCGTCGAAGCTTTATTTGATATTTGATATATAGTTCTAATGCCGACTCATTGGTCTAGTGGTTAGTACCCCTGACTGCGAATCCATGGGTCCCGGGTTCGATCCCGGCTGAGACCAACATCGATGTGATGAGCATTTGGTGTTGAGCTTAGGTCTTGGGTGTTTAAATATGTATTTATATGTCTATCTATCTATAATATGTATGTATATCCGTTGCCTAGTACCCATAACACAAGCTTCACCAGCTTAGCATGGGACTAGGTCAATTGGTGTGAATTGTCTTTAAAAAAAATGCATGCCAGTTTCCTCACGAAGGAAAACTATTCGTGGAGTGTTATATGGGCACATAGACAGAAAGTCCATTGATGCACAGTGTAAATCTACGACCTCAGGGATGATAGTCACACGTTGAATCCACTAGGCCAACACTGCTCCTGCATGTGTAAGGTATAGGTTTGGCTTGGCCTATATTTAACCTTCGTGTCGCTGAGTGCTATGTGTGCACTCGGTGTTGATTATCTCTGTATATCTGCTTGTATATTTCTTTAAACCGTTTTTTACCTTTTAGTATGTATAGTAAAAGGTTGGAAACTAGAAATTTTAATTATGTATTCGTAATCAGAAATGTCATCAAGTCGTGATAGATCACGACGATGAGAGAATATGGCTAAGTTACTTTCCTGTTCCCTGCCTATGCTTATTAGACTGTGACGTCAGACTTTCAGAAGAGGCCGTGTCAGACGTCACAAATAATGTCGGGTAGGACGCCGAACCTGAAATTAAAGGCTTGGTAGGGGCACTGAGGGACATTCTCTATGAGTTTGTAATAATATATTGCCTTGCTAAATTTAGCGATTTAAATAGGTAAATTTGGCGAAATATCGTTCTAGAAGTTCTCTGTGGTTTGGAAATAAATTTGTTATTTTTTTATTAAGCTATTGCATAGGTTTTTTCGTGGGCTTTGAGCGCGGCGACCGAATCAAGAATTTCCGTAACGAAATAAACCTAACACACGGTGACGTAATATAGGTACGGCCAATACGCGTTAGAGCGGGACAGAACGCATACTGCGTCTCACATCGGTTTAGCGTGATCGGATAGGCGTGTTAGTCTGAGTCTGGTAGAGTGGTAGATTGAATTAATATCAAAGAAAAAACTTGATTTAATATCAAAGAAAAAAAAATACCTATTGCAAAAAATAAGCAATAAATAAACGTATTTTTATCTTTCTTCTGTTTTCAACTAAATACTTAATCAGTATTTCCTGGGCATATTTAAAACTAAACGGTATTACGAACATATAGTTTTAATCCTCTATGTAGTTATATATAACAAACGACAAATACTATCATTATTACGAATACTTGACAAAACACTTTATAATTAAAAAACTAATTAAATGCGGTATAATTCTTGAAAATAAAAACAAAATTGCGGTCCGTTTCCCACTGCCACGCCTTAAACCTTGTAAAGTAAACAAATTTAGTCAAAACAACGTCAGGCAGTACCGTTGGGAATTTCAATAACCTACCGTGGCCTGCCTTCCGATACAACGCTACATTGAAATACTTTCACGAAACCATGTTTAGTAAATTTCAAACTGGATTTTCGCTTGTAAAGTCTGAACATGTCATATTTTAAGAGAATTCACCTCACAACAAATAGAAGTTTTTCTTACGCTTTTGAATTCTTGCTTTACTTACCAAATTAGATTTAACTAAATAATAAAGCAAATAGCAGTACATATTAAAAAGCAAATGGCCTATTTGTATCATTAATTAATTTAAGGTTAATGATAAGTATAAGGATTAGCAATTGATTCAGCAATTGGTATCGATAAAATTCTTTAGGTGTAAACTTTAAATGTATATATAATATTATAAAATACATCTATTATTAATTAAGTCCGCGCGCTCTTGTAAGAGATCTTTCAGCCGTAACAGAGTTTTTGAGAACTAGATCTGAGGTCAAATTGTATAGAACCACATATTATTATGTCAATATTAGTTTTACATTTCAAATAACATTACTTTAATAAATTATCTTCCAAGGTTCTAACTACAAGTTTACTAAGCTATCTATCAATAAACATCTTTTATCTTTTAAATCTAAATGGATTCTCGTGAGCCATACAAAAATCAAGTATACCCGGAAGTGTTGTATTAGGGGTTGCTCACATAAAGCAAAACCTTGTTGGAGGGGCTTAAATAACGTGATAACGCTCCAAAAATACGATACAGCTAAGCCACTATTTTGTGACCTCTAATATCAGTTATGACCCCAAACTCTTGAATGAATTATTCATAAGACTCCAGGGTCAAAGTTGTAAGAGAATTGAGTTTGTTTGTAAAATTCTTGGGTGGCTTGAGGCATGGGCCGATTTTAGCTTATCAAAATAACCGTTTCGGGTATTATGATTTATTAAAATATCTTTAGTTTCGATATGGAACGACACAGAATGTATTTCTTATTATAAGTATTGTTATTATAGGTTTGGGATAAAAGGAAATTTGAATTTGTTTTGCGGAATTTATATTAGGTTATGATAGATATTTCTTTGTAATATGAGTGAAAATTATATATTCTGAACAATGGGTAATGGTAGAACTTATTCAATTAATATATTGACTTATTATAATCTTCTCCGTTTTTCACGCAGTTAAAACACGTTATCATATATTTGGTTTAATTTTGATTCAATCTGAATAAACACAACTTCGTGATCATCAAAAAAGCGATTTTTAATGCTGATTGAACCTTACATAGTAATAAAACTTTTCAATCTTTAAAGTATAATAATTACGTTTTAAATCCCATATAATTATTTATTTTTAAGGTATCTGACGACGACTACCTGTACTTAACGAATATATTATAAAAAATATATAATATAGTAGTAAAGTACTTGTATATATGTAGTACGTAGTATGTCTTAAAACATTCTCCGGCGTAGCGAAAGAAGCAATTCCAAAACTAGAGGCAACTTTCTGTCTATTATATTAATCATTAATTTATATAGGCAATCTTTTGTTTTTAAGATGTCGATTGCGGGTCTTACACATGACGTTTTTCTTCCCTACGAGTGTACATAGAAGTAATACAGCATTGGAACTGGTTTGAACGCACGAACTAAGTGTTAGTATAATACAATTAATCACTAGGCGATCAAAAATAGATGGCAGAAATAAAATGTTTTTACATATCTGGCAAGTTTGAAAATGGAACCCTCAATATCATTTGCCATTGGAATTAAATTAAAAATATACATGTGCACTGACTTGTGTAAATCAGCACCAATTCATAACTAACTTCAATAAGTGTACTTAGTAAAGTGTAAGTGCACTTATCACTGCAGCACTCGTAAGCGAGCGAGTTTATTGCCAACACAATATTTGTGCGCGCCAGCTCTTCATATCAACGTACGTGTGGCGAATTAAAAATTTAAGAGCCTTTTTATAGTACGATTACGATTTGACTAATACGATTTGATATTACCAGCAACGATATTATGCGCCTTATAATACTAGTAATAGTATTAATAGTAATAAATCTTATGAATAATATAATATCTCATTAACACTCAAACAGAATGCGCCATTATTTTGTCTTGAGTTTTAATATCTTAACCGCTAGTGTTTGTCCTGCTAATTTAATAATTAAATTGATAGAGCCATATAACATGAGCATATTGTTGATATTTTCCTTACATTTAAACCATAATAATCAATGGATATCTATTAATTGAAATGGTTTATCATTTACGTATATATATTTAATATTCATTTGGTTCTAATAAAAAAAAGTAACAGAACATTTCTATCCATGAAATAGTGAGATATTTCAGTTTCAAATTTTGTATGTTTTATAATTAAATTTATTATTAATATTCCTATGATAGTACCAATTGCCACAGATGTCTGCAGATTTTACAAATAAAGAACAATATTGACATAATTTGATATGCTAAGCCAATGTCATCCAGAATTTTAGGTGCTAAATTGGTGAACAATTTTGGCATATTAAACGATTTATGGGATTAATCTAGGCACTAGCTCATCCGAACTATTTGAGTTTTGACCTCCTACAAATTTATGACGACCTCGTAATTTATCGTTTCTTTTGTAAAATATTAGAGACCTTTATAATTAGCCTTATTCATTACTTAAAGCGATTTCGAGCTGTTTCATAAAAATATATTTAAATATCATCATCTCAATTAAACTTCATTAATATTTATTAGTCTACTCAAATTTACAAGATTAATTTCCAATACGATCTATAATCTTGTCTGTCTAGTATATATTATAGACGTAAGCGACGTGGTGTTGGTAACGTTTTTATCTGCTAATAGTCCAGTTAAGATACTAGTTTAAAACCCTACCTATGGCAATGTATAAGAGCATTACATACTTAAATACTGCATAAAAACATTGCATCACTTTTCAAAAATCAGCCGTATATTATGTTTATGTCCTATTTCATACATGCTTTTTATTATTAATTTCAATGCTTTTGGAAGTTCCTAGAGCAGTGTTGGCCTAGTGGCTTCAGCATGCGCCTCTCATCCCGGAGGTCGTAGGTTCGATCCCCGCTGTGCACCAATGGACTTTCTATCTATGTGCGCATTTAACATTCGCTCGAACGGTGAAGGAAAACATCGTAAGGAAACCGACATGTCTTAGACACAAAAAGTAGACGGCGTGTTTCAGGCACTGGAGGCTGATCACCTACTTGCGTATTAGATTGATAAATGATCATGAAATAGATTCAGAAATCTGAGGCCCAGACCTAAAGAGGTTGTAGCGTCACTGATTTGGAAGGCCCTTATATTTTTATACGTAATTAATATATGGGTATCATTTGTATACACCTATTTCTGTGATTGTAACTTGCACTTATAATTAAAAGAGTTGCATGTTACATTTAAAGTTAACACAAATAACATGACGTAATTTGCATTATAACATGTCATGGAAATTAATTCCCGCCATGAAATAGAAACTAAACATTAACGTGACTTGTGCAAATTAATATTAAAATTTATTGCATTTCAAAATCTTATAATTTAATATTAGCCGCAGTATGATTTTATAACGATTACGTATTAAATGTAATAATTATTATTTCTTGGTCTAGTATAAGTCTAATTGATGTTTCTTTAAAAGCAATGGGCGATTAGTAGGCGCTAATTCTTGGCGGAGACTCGGAATGTAGCCCCAATTCGCTGAAGAACGCGACTAAAAGACACAATGAATAATGCGTCAAATTGTAAATCGTTTGGGGTTCTAGAAGTATGTAATGTTTATGTGCCTGATACATTGCTGATTTTTGAGGGAAGTCCTCTTACTTCACTGTAATTTCCATAACAACAACATGTATTTTGCCCACAGAAAGAAGAAACTGCTAGTTCACGGCGAGACTTTTTACTCACTCAAGAGTAACATCATAAGTGTATCTACTGGTATAATACTTTCTTTTGTATTAGCTGTACTTTAGTTACTAAAAAACTTATTGCTTTTTACGAAACCATTAGCTGTTGTAAAGACAAAAAAGAAATTAAATATATAAAATTTATTTAGGTTGTGTGTATGTTGAGGTGCTCAGGCGCGACAAAGGTTCTCGTATGAGGCTTCAATTCCGATTCAATTTAGATCGCTCCGTAGGTGGAGCAACAGGATGATTTTATTTAGCTGTTATCAAGTTATAAAAAAGACAGAAGAGTGGTTTGTTGAGAGTAAATGGTTTCATGCCATGATGTAGCATCAAACAAAAAATAATTATGCATTATTTATTTTATTGATAAACTAGCTGGCCTGGCGAACATCGTACCGCCTAACAGTCGATTCTTTATTTTTTTTAAATACTTATTCTGTTATTCGGGACACCGGTCTAGCTAGTAAGATAAAAAAAAATATAGTTGATAAGACAACAAATACATTATTTAATTTATTATTAAAGTTCAAATTGACTTTTAAGTATTATTACGAATATTTTGTATAGGAATATAGAAAAGTGTTGTTTTTAGACTGTTTCACTCAATTTTTTTTAATTTTTCTCTCCGTAAGAACCTCGTACTTCAAGGAATATTATAAAAAAAGAATCAGACAAATCGGTCAAGCCGTTTTAATGTTATGTCGTGACAACGGAAATTTGGGTTTCATTTTTATATAATATATAGATAACAAGCAAAAATACTAAAAATTAGAGTAATATAGGATTAACATAACTACTTACTTGAGATATTTTTTTATTTAATAGAACAGGAGCAAACGGTTTTAGAAGTTGCGTTGCCCGAAAGGAAATACAAGTCAAAAACAATTTATTAAATTTTTTCAGTTGTTAATAAATATATAACGTAGCTCATAACTTAAATTAGTTAATTATTAAAAAAAGGAATAAAAGCATCAAGAATGACTTTTCTAAATGCTATGAGGATTTTAGTTTTAAATTAACATAATTTCGTAGTTTTCATATTTAGCAAATTCAAAAATATGATAAATATTTTGCATTGGCTACTTACAAAATACTATATTTCAAAGATAAGGTTAAATGAAAGTAAATTTATTTTGAATGAAAATTAATATAATATGAAAAGGTTCACCCTATAGGCGGCCTGCCTCCCGAGATATCTTAGAAGTTCACGTGAAAATGAACGAAAATTTAAGGTGTTCAGATGAAATGAATCACTACGGTCGAAATTCGCTTGACTTTCTTTAATGGGAATATTTGTACAAATTTAAATGATTTTTGCAAAATGTTTATAATTGACTTGAATGTTTTTCATCACGACGTGTTAGAATGAATTTATTCCTTATAAATGATTTTTAAATACACATTTTAAGTTAAAACCCTACATTACAGTTTTGATATATTTATTTAGAATTTAAACGTCAAGTATAATAAATACATCTCTCACTGTATTGGTATTTATAGCAGTAAATTGAGGCTCATAAGTCATAACTTATTTACTTGAAACAATTATCGATTTAACAGGCATTCTAATGTGTTGCATGACGCAGATTCTGACTGGCAACGAGGCTTTTGGACACTATTTACACAGTTTCAAACTAAAGACCAAAACGAAACGGTGGTTTTACTTGTAGCCCCACTTTCGTAAGTGCCAGATGCGATCTAAAGCTCGAGACGGGCCCGGGATTAGTTATCTGACACGTGAGCACAGATCGCAACTGGAAAAATTCTGGCACAGAATTGGCCAATAATATGTCAGTTACATGAATAGCACAAGAGGTGGCGTGGGTATTGCTGGCCGCGGAGTCCGACTCGCTCATATCTATATATGTAAATAATATACGTGGCAAAACAACGTTTGCCGGGTCAGCTTGTGTTTATATAAATTTTGTAACATATCGGACGGAAATGTGAGGCGGAATGATTGTTCATCAATTCGAGTGAAACTTCACCGCCACCCAATAATCGTCATAGAGGGACCAGACCTTAAAGTATAAAAACTTTTTGAATTAATTCTTGCCCCATGACAATGACCTATTAAAAGGACAATATTAAAAGTAATTTCAAAAGTCTGTAAAGTACAATCATAAAACGGCTAAGAACAGATTAACGTTGTGTTTGAGTTGGGACGACTTTTTGCAACTTTTAATGAAGTCTGCGGTTAGTTGTTTGTCGTGATTTACATACAGGAATCTTTTATATTACTTCAGAAAGGTTTTTATTTTAATGTTTGGGGTAATCGTATTTTAAATATAAAGTATAAAATAAAGAGTCGCAATCAAAATTATATACCAGTTGGGTGTGGGTGTACATTTTACATTTTACTATTACATTACTATACACACTATGAAAACACACAACAAGGCGCCGCAAGCCGTGAATATTATATAGTCTGATAGCATTAAGGAAATATTAATAATGTTTAAACAAGTCTACATAATATGTTTGGAGTTGTCAAAGCGCTGAAGTCCTTATTTAATAACTCCGCAATACTACAGTTTTTTCAAGATGTCTGATACATTTTTTATTACTTATGAACATATATTAGGAATCATAACAATCAAATATATATTTTCTTCTGTTTATTCTTTTGAAGAAAATTAAAACGAATTTAAAAAGTTTGGTCCCTGTGGCAGTATACCTTCAACGCTGGCAACATTTCCTCGCTGTATTGCGATACTTGCGATAAAGCACCAGCTACAACAACAATCATCAATGCAACATAAATCTTTAATTAAACTCATAAATTCATATACCTATTACTTTCAAATAATATATGTTGTTTGGGTAATATAAAAATTGGTTTTTATATTACCCAAACAACATACCGAAATTAATGAACACTTCAGTAAATTTAAAGACAGAACAAACTCATTACATTATTTTTAATTTAAGTATAGATTAGGACGTATTAAGCGTAATATTTTAATAAAACTTTCGCGTTTGAGTACTCGTCGCTCGCAACGCGTTCTTTGCAAAGCGAAAACCATGAAATTTAATTAGAACTTCGTAATTACTATAATGTTCCAATGCTATCATATTACTTACGTTGTTAATATTTCAGTTTGTATTTCTTTCTATAGTCAGTATCTAAAACTGGGTGGCAGTCATAGTATTTTATTTCTAAAAATGTTGTTGTATTCTGTTCGTATGAGTGCTTCGCAGATTTTTGTATAGACGTATATTATTGTATAGGCGTTAAATAGCCCTCTTTTTTCTTTAATACATTTTCTTTAGATTAATTTCCGTCTATAAACAGTATTTGTTAATATAAATAGTATTATTCAGAATGACTAATACTAATTTCTGTTGACAATTTTTGTGATATAATCACAGCAAATTTTAAGGTGTCATTCAAATTTTTGTCAAACATTATTTATTTTAAGTTAGTTTCTGTTATGTCTATTTTTATGTTCTGTTTGGAGATGTACCTTCCTTAGTCATATATTGGAGACTCAATTAGTATATGTACCTCCTACCGTCTTTTCTACATGTACCTACTATATCTCATCTCGCTCGCTTGTCTTTGCTTCGCAATTGTTGCAAAAAACGGGCTGCATTTTGTTGAACTTGAAATTTATGAAGGAGTACTATGGGAATCAACTTTGCCCTGTCCAGTCATGATGGTTATATCATATGTATAGGGTGTTCCACACTTTGTTAAAATATGTGTATATGGTAAAAATGCTACAAGGTAGCATCTGTATCGCCATTTTTATATGTATATGTGGTTTCATTTTCTATGTGTGTGTCACGAATTATTTTTTACTTTATTTAAATTATTTCTCGACGTAAACAAAGTGAATTGCATGTCTAAAATACTTGTCGCGGGTAATATTTGAAATTACTGAGTTTAGAAAGCAGAAGTTACATCAAAGTAGAACTTACTTGTGATGAAGTTTAATTGGATATATTTGATATCGTATATAGGGATTTCTGCTTGTTCACAAAGTTAATAACTTCGTAATCAAGTAGGTTCTTAAAAGTTCTAACAAAAGAAATATGGTCTTACATTTGGGGCCATTATCGGAATATCGGAATTGACCCTTAGTTAAGGTACTTGAAAAATTTTTTTTATATTTTTTTTATACATGCAAGAATAGCAATCAATTTCTCTTATTCGTAAAAAATTGCAGTCCAACTGAAGTAAGTTCAAACCGTGTAATCATCTGTCTCTTTTCTTCATAGAGTAAACACAATTTGAAAGAAACAGACGAAAGAGTACTTTTAGTAAAAGGGTGCAATTAGACTATTTTGTTTATATCTAAAACATAGCTATGTGACACAGACGCCACGCAATCCAAGCGGTACTCAGAGACCAGTAAAATGATACGCACCAAAAATGCTGCACGTTTATTCTAGACGTTTAGTGTAAGAATCAAGGAAAAAAATATATATATTTGTTATTAAAATCTTTAACAAATTGGCAAATATGAAAGGAATGTGGAATGAATCAATAAAAAATAATCTATCATTTTAGACCCATACTGCTATAAATCTCGTTGTAAGTAGGGTTGTCTGTACCCACAAATAAACATATTTTTAATAAGTGCATCAACTGATGATGTTTTCGAAAATAATATATAAGGTAAGTTATACCAAATGTATTGTTTAATGAGTTGTTAAACTCATTTAGGAACATTTATGGTACGAATAAACGAATATACCTTTTTAGTTGTTTTTTTTTATGATTATTATGTGTAATAATTTATGTTAGAGTAACAAACAGCAGAGGCTTTAAAAGATGAAAATGTACAAAACTGTTTCTTGTGTAATACGTCTTGCTTAGTAAAATAGTCAATATCGAAATTAACAACCTTTTATTATTGAAACAATATCAGAAAGTCACCAAAGCTTCCTCATGCCAAAAATACTAAGGAAAAGCGTCAGCTCTGCCCTGCGATTCTGTAACTCACTTTTCGAACTCACACCGCGGTTTTCGCATCGGCGGTCGCTCTGAAATCAGTCGTGAAGCAGTCATTTTATGATTTGGCATTCTGTTAAACAATAAACTACAAGCTCCCACCTTTTCATGTAAGACATGTCGGCTGCCTCACGATATTTTCCTTCACCGTTCGAGTGAATGTTAAATGTGCACAATGCACATAGATAGAAAGTCTATAGTCCCCGGCTGTGAACCGAACCTACGACCGCAGGGATGAGAGTAGTCACTTAAGCCACTTGGCCAACACTGGTCATTGTTTGCTATACATAATAAAATAAATTTGTATAAACTGGCCTTGGATAAAGAATAAAGATGGATATAATGAAAGATTTATGCGCCACCCCTAATGAACTTGCATACGAAGCAAAGCTGAGTACCCTTTAGTTTGCCTGAGGGTCTGCGATTCGGGTCAGCAGCGAACGCTCAGATATATCCAGCAAAAACTTCATTAACTTTAATGAATTGTGCCTCTCCATTACATAGTTCTCAATTTTTAGTACAGTGAACTGATAGCACTTAATTTTTTATAATACCTCTGTACATAAAGTATATACTTTGCACACTTGTTTAACTAAGACATAGTTTAAATAAGACGTGGCAAGAGTTTCACATCTTTCTCTACGTATTAGTGACATAACAATAAAACAATGAAATATACGTCATTTGTACAAGCCAGGCTAACATCATACTAATAAAATTTAAGTAGACATAGGCAAAATTTTACATATATGGCATTAAAACTCTATGCATAATTTATTCAAGTCACGATAGAAAAATTATCTTTCATAAGAAATATTTTACATTTAAGTTTTGTGAAATCAACTCATTTTGTTCACTTAATATAACAAAGATCTATTTTAGTTAATTTAAAATCTAATTTTAGTACAACCAAAAATATAGATAAATAAACTGCCTACATGTACTTTTCTCTCAGATCCGATAGCGTACACAAAATTATACTTACTTATTATACTGTCCGGACACGGCTGTTTCAGAGGCTATTTGCACAATGTAAGGAGGTACCAACCTGCCACCATTGTGACGTCAGCGTTATCCATGACGTGCACCACACTATAACGGATTACCCAGCATGGGAGGTGGAAGAACACCTCTACTGGACGTGCTCCAGCGCGAGAACACTATTCTCGATAACATTGTGAGAGTAGGGAGCAGTAACAACCACGTACAGTGACGGCGTGTGGGAAATCTGAGAATCTGCGAGGCCGTCATGCGCCATAAAGAAGTGGTGGAGAGGGCCAGGGAGGTCAATGCCGCATCCCATCCGCGTCGTCGTAGACGACCACAGCGTAGCCATCGTGCTACGCGTTGTGTAATCTAAGGCACGCAGACGCTTCAGCGGGGGAACAGGGGTTCATGCGTCCAAAAGAAGGGATGCTGACGCATCCTTACAAGCATTGAACCTCCACAGCATAATGCTGAGCCAAGACAAATTACAACCGCAAAACACACACATTACGCACTAAAATGTACCCTTTTTTCTTTCCATAATTTTTTGTTATTTTTCTTTTTTGATTATTATTATTATTATTTTGCGTGTTTCTGTATGTGCGTTTCATTAGTAATAAATGGTAAGTATGTGTCTATGTCTAGTCACCTATGTTATTGTACTGAGGATACTGTACCTTTTGCTTCGCAATCTGGATAAAAAATATACTCTACTTTTCCGACTTGGTTTCTTTACAGGTTATGTTTTTGATTGCATAATAAGTAACACTATCAATAAAGTTTTCGTTGATATTTTTTAGCTTTATCCGTCTATATATAAAGTTATTCCATCCATCTCTGTAATAAATATGTATTATTTATTTTCTATAACAATTTCCGTCTAACGGAAATTGAGAGCGTGACCTTTGATCTCTATACAGCCTTCAGCGATCACGTTTGAACTTAAAGCCTTCGATAAATTTTAATAGCCAATATCAAAACTTATATTTCATAAATTCTCAATATGCTAATTTTATTTTTACAAAACAACGTTAAAAATAATTCAAAATTCTATATAATTTTTGTATACATAATAACATAGGGCGTAAGCTTTTTTTTAATTCACTAACCCTATATAACTGGTAAGGTAAAATTTAAAATATAGTAATTATGTAGAACCTTCTTAAATTTTTTTTTAAACTAAAAACTACCCAGGAAAAAGAGAGCTAGCTCTTTTTTCTCTTCTTAATATTTTGTTTAGCTTCTAATAGTGCAACAGCAGGCGAAAGCTAGCCAAAATTTCAATCGTTAACGTAACAATACTCCCGATAATCCTTTGATAAATACGTGCAACCGTTGTTCGTAAAAATACAAAACTCGAGGTGATCCATTTTCAAACGATGACAGCTATTGGCAAAGAAAATGAGAAATAGTGAGGATTAAGCCGAAACAAGAAAAAAAACCTGTCTAAAAGGAATGACCGTCCTCTTGCGTTTAAGTGCTTTGAGCTATTTTTTCGAAAGGCTTTGAAAGTTATCTACGATCTTCACTACACGTTATATATTTTTCGCTATATTTCCGTACCTGGAGGTGAGACGCCCTCTTTAAGCGCAATTTTAAAATGTGCAAAATACGTTCGCGTCGAAAAGTGTTTTGTCAATCGTTTTGTCGTTTCCGCATTCCGAATGCTGAAAACTTTTCACCGTTTTTTGTCTACGACTTTTCACAAAAGGTTATTAATTACAAATATATGGCAATTATATTAAAATTACTATTCTATTGAATTAATAATTATATTCAATATAACTGTTAAGAAATTGATAACTTAACCATCGAATTATGTATTTTATATTTCATATAAAAAGGAATCTTCCATAATATTGTTTCCATCTCCAATCTCCCATCATGACATAAACATAAAAGCCAAGTAAAATTGGCCACACCATGGTACTCGAACCAGAACAGCAAAACATGGCCACAGTTAGATTCAGTTAGATCGGCCGTTGGCCATAATATTTCGTTGATGTATTATGTAGGAAAATATTAAATAAATTGTATGCACGCAGGAAAGAAAAAGATAGAAAAATATTTCATGTTTATTAATTCATACGACACTTGTCAATAAATTTTCATAACGAAGGTTAATTAAATAATATAATATCAATTGACACCTAAACATTTAGACCAGTGCCGATAATTTTTGAAACCAAAAAAAATTACAGTAGGATGAAACCCATTAGAAAAGCAGGGGAATATGATCAAAATGAAAGGAAAAATAAATTACGGTCGATCTGAGGTCGGGAAGGGGTAGGGGGGGAGTTTTAAGGGTAAAAAACGGTTTACCTCGATTTCCGGCAAAACTAAAACTCCTATCGAAGAAAGTTAAATGGCAAAGTTGTAGGTAATAAAAAGATCTAAAACTTTTGTATTCACACATTTTTCACATAACCTCAAAATTGGTGTGAAAAATTCAAAAAACCAAGTTTTTGGTTTTTTATTTTTATCTTTAACAAAAATTTATTTTTTTAGACGAAATTTGGTGAAAACTTACCTTATTATGTTCCAAATATACTGTAATTTATTTGATTAAAAATGTTTAATTTTTCACCTTATATTGAATTAATATCGAAAAAACACCCTAATTTTCAATCGAAAATTCTGACGTCAAAATTTCAGCTTTTTTCAATAAGTTGGTGTGTTTTCAGTTCGTTGAAATCTCTACTTTCCTATGGTAAAAAAATATATATATATTACCATAGAAAATCTTCTCAGAAAATGCAAAACATCGTATGCAGTAACGCCCAGACCCGTCATACCCTTCCCTACTTCTCTATGAATCTTCTTTAAATTATAATCAGATGCCTATTTATTACTATTTTAAGATAACTTATATATACCTGAGTGACCTAAAAAAAAAAGTTTAGCCTTTAGATGGGCTAAAATTTTCGTATTTCATAGAGAAGTAAGGAAGGGGATGACAGGTCTGGGCGTTACTGCATACGATTTTTTGCGTTTTCTGAGAAGATTTACTATGGTAATATATATATATTGTTTTACCATAGGAAAGTAGAGATTTCAACGAACTGAAAGCACACCAACTTTTTGAAAAAAACTGAAATTTTGACGTCAGAATTTTCGATTGAAAATTAGGGTGTTTTTTCGATATTAATTCAAAATAAGGCGAACAAATAAATATTTTTAATCAAATAAATTACAGTGTATTTGGGACATAGAAAGGTAAGTTTTCACCAAATTTCGTTAAAAAAAAAATATTTTTGTAAAAGATAAAAATAAAAAACCAAAAACTTGGTTTTTTGAATTTTTCACAAAAATTTTGAGGTTATGTGAAAAATGTGTAAATACAAAAGTTTTAGATCTTTTTATTACCTCCAACTTTGCCATTTAATTTTCTTCGATAGGACTTGCAGTTTTGCCGGAAATCGAGATAAACCGTTTTTTACCCTTAAAACTCCCCCCCTACCCCTTCCCGACCTCAGATCGACCGTAATTTATTTTTCCTTTCATTTTGATCATATTCCCCTGCCTTTCTAATGGGTTTCATCCTACTGTAATTTTTTTCACTTTTTATTTATTTTGAAGGCTATCTGCACTGGTCTAATTATGGTATTGGTTGGAATGGTTGGTCATTGTGAATGATTATGCTGTATACAACATATATAGGTAACTTGCTATAGGTACGTTTTATATGCCCTTTTTTTAATGATGTTAAGACTGTCTCTTGACTGAGACATCCATAAACATTTTAGCCCATTTATGATTTTAAAGTAATTCCAATCTAGTCTAACTAAAAATAATATTTACCATAAGAAAATGTCTAATAACTTTCAGTCTCATTTAAGGGAAATACTCTATGTGACCTTCTGTCACAACATTTCACTATGTAGCACTTAAAACTGACGTCCCCAACACTAATAGTGAATTCGAAAGATTATTTTATTTTCAACTATAGGTCCGTACAAGTCTGTTAATAAGCAACTATTGTAATCATCCAGTGAAGTTTAATGCTAAATTCCTAATAATACAAGCTTTATCGAGTATTATGAGTTTAAATCGGCTGTGATAGACGGGATCATCATTAGAGTCAGGGGATTTGCATGTTACAGATAATTAGATCATTATAATTATGAGATTAGCCGATGTTAAATTAATTTATCGTTGAAATATCTATAATAAAGGTATAGGAACTACCACGTTTTAAGGATACAACATATTGTGATTATACAGTAAAAATAATCATTAAATTTCTATTAATTATGTCAAAGTAGGTATCTTTTCGTTCGGCCTAATGTGGTGTACTGGCTGAAAGAGGATTGTATCCATTGAACGGGTATTTTTATGTCCTCAGATTTCTGTATATTTTCATGATCATTTGTTGATGTAATAGGCAAGTAGCTGATCAACCTTCTGTGTCTGACACACGCCTTCAACTTTTTCGTAGACTCCGGGCCTAAGGCAAGTCGGTTTCCTCTAGATGTTTTCCTTCACCGTTAGAGCGAATGCTCACATAGAAAGCAAGCCCATTGGTGCACACCCGAGGATCGAACCTACGACCTCAGGGATGAGAGTCGCACGCTGTAGTCACTTGGCCACCACTGCTCAAGTAAGGTTACAAAGACAAACTTTATTATGTCATGAATATATATATATATATAATATAACACTTTGTACATTTTATTATCTTAGAAATCCCCAATCAATACAAATAAAAAAGTAATGTTAATACTTTTTAGTCGATTTTTGAATTAGTTATATTTTAACTTACTTACTTACTACTTCCTATTACAGGTATCTCCATATTAATAAAGTTAAAGTACGGGGTACGATATGAAAGCAACCTCAAGGGCGATAGTGTTTTAAACTACTCCAGGTTTTATTTGATATAGTTTATACAACCGGAGAAGCAATTAATGAAGCGAATCTCACACTCACTCCTGGTTGCCCTTGGTGCGATGTGTAAATACCACCTTGAGAAACAAAAAAGGCTGTATAGAACTCTTATCCCGTAAAAACAGTACTAATTTCTATAAATATTATTATTTCTGTAATTGGTACTTACGACGTTATGGTTCTCTGTGGGAGGTAATTGGTATGAAACCAGAATCGTTTTCGGAAGACTCGTAAGTATAAGACACGCCCTCTTCAATGTTAGGGATTTAATATTCGCGAAAGAGAGAAAATAAAAATTCATATTTTTGTCACGAACTTTATTATATCTTAATAATTTATTTGATACTTCTCATAAGATTTCATAACTGTTATTTATTATGATAGAAAGTAAGAAGAATGTTTAAGGCTTTTTCACATAAAGCGTTCACGAACAAGATCATAAATTAGTATTAAACATGAATATATTGTTGTTAGATTTAGCCTGTGAGCCACTACTACAAATAGGACTCTCTCGTAAACACAAAAGAAATATAAAACCATTTAAAATCGATCATGGGCTTTGATTTGTAAGACACCAGAAGTACTTCTGAAATATTCGTCATAGCATAGCTCATCGCTCATTTAACACAGTGTAAACAGAAACGCTACATGTGTAAAAACCTTTCAACCAGACGCGAAAGTACACAAAATCCACATTTATATATTACACAACACAAATAAATGAAGACACGAATGGTTACATCCAGTAAATATTTGGTTGAATGAAATCTCAATTTGGCAAGTAAATAAATCAAGAAAATTTCACATACTATACATAAATTTTACATTATTACAGTCTTTAATATACTAGTTTATTTACACTGACGCCATTTTAAATGACATTATTATAGCGTGTATACACAAAAGCCAGTCATAGGATACACGTTGTATTAGCCGTATTCAGAATATATATTTTTGCCATAAAAATGCAAAGTAGTAAATAAAACATTCGGTTGAACGCTAAATGAATTACTAATATTAAACTCACTAAATTTTGAAGGATTACGTATGTATTATACGTTCATTCAATTGTAATAAAAAAACAGCTAAAATCCTTGGCAAGTAAGTCTGAAACACGCCGCCGTCTTTTGTTTCTTCACCGTATGTGTGACTACTAAGTTGCGCACGAATAAATAAAAATCTATTAATGCATAGTCGTCATTCGAACGCACGATTCACGGTTGATTGGCTGCCGGCTACGCTTTTAGCTCATATTGAATCACACTGCTCATGAATGTTTGTTTCAACGGGAGCAAACGGGCAGGGCTCACCTGAATTGTAATGGCAAAACTATAATTATTACTTGTAATTGCAGTACGGTTGTAATACTGAGCATTTATGCATTCAGTGTGTGTATCAAACTGAACATGGGTAACATTTTTAACTAGCTTGAGACACCAAAACGAGAAGATATCTTGATAGAGTGTATAAGTAATAGTGCTATTACTAAGGCTTGGAGGCGCTATTAATACGTAGTATATTTGTTCATACAAATTTCATCAGAAGATATGAACGTAAGCTAAGGAGACTATTTCATCCCCATACCATTCTCATGTCCATGTTTGATGTAGTATCTTAGATATATGAATGGCTTTTGTGAATCCATTAAGTTATAATTCTGTAATATGAGGTTTGAATTACGGAAATCAATTTATTGATCCATTCATAATGGAATGTATTTACATAAAATTAAACGACGTCGCTTAATCTATGAACATTAAAATTTATGTTTTTAGAGACGATTTTCAATAATTAAGTGTAATTTTATCGCCAATGTACATATGCGATTTTGTTGTTGTGTCGAAGGTATTTCAGAAATTTTAGTTGAATCTATAAAAAGAAGACACTTAAATAAAATCAAAAATAGTGAGTCAGAAATTATTGAATGCCGTGTTATAATAAACATTCAACTATTGAAAATCGAGGCATCAATATTATTTACATAGACGCATAACGATATTTACAACTATGTATAGCAGTGATCCTAAGTATACTAAATTCACTTTTACACATAATTGTAAATATCTTCCATTTCTCATACATTCATTTCAGACATTGCCGCCTGGGGGACTCTAGACTTTTGAGAAAAATGCTGAGGAGATGTTGGCTGTATCGAACCATTTCCTGGCGTCTGAGATTGTCCAGTCTGGGCCTGAACATCCGGCAAATTGCCACTACTCATAAACGTAGCATTCTTCGGTAATGTCATACAATTCGACGCGTTACAAATCTGATTTTGATAACTGAACCCAACCTTTCTTGGCAAGGTAGTACATTGGCCTCGATTGGGGCTCGTCTTCAAACTCGCCATTTGAATCCCCGTGTGACAGACGTTCGGGCAATTTGTATTCGTAAAGTGGGGTACACGATTTGTCATGGCAATGATCGCGTTTTTATCTTGATGGTCGATATCGACAATCGTGCTCGAACTCTGAGAATGACCGACAAAGTAATGTGGATGTTTCGAAGTATCATAAGTGGAGTTGTGATTCCTTTTCTGTTGTTGGAGAGCTTTAACTTGCAATCTTGTTTTATCTCTTTGATAATAGACGCCGGCGAAGATTAGGACGTTGAGGATTAATAGAGAGCAGCCAATTGCGATTGTTACACTCAAAGCGGTAGAGTAAGCTGTGTAGCTGGCCACTTCTAAATTAGAAACGTCTTGAGTTTGTGAATTGTTGGGTTGACTTTGAGTGACGGGGGCGCCGGGGCGAGCGGACATGACGCTGATGCAAGTTGTGACGTGAGTGTCCATGGTGGTAGAGGGTATATCTAGGGTTACATTATAGGATTTGCGATAGAGCTCTAATGTGGGGTCGTAGTAATTCGCACGCGTAAGAGGATCGGCCCGAACTAAACCATCGTACATTTCAGGGTCGTTGTGGTTGCGGAATAGGTTGTGTTTTGCGATGACGTCCTTCATGCCAGCCCGGTGGATCTCCGGTATCAACCGCAACCAGACGGACAGCTGGTGCGCTCGGTAGTGATTTTTCATACGTGGCTTCATGCCTGCAATAGAAGTCTGGTTAAGGAAACATATCAGATAATGACTCATTTAGATATTCTATTGCGTTTTGTTAATCTAAAATATCTAAGTTTTTTTTCTAAATATCTGAGTTTTAATTTAAATGAAGGAATATAATTTTTAAGTACCTATTTCTAAATATTTTTGATGCAAAGTATCGTATTCATCCCATACGATGCTCTTGTATTTATTCCTCTCCCTTGAAATCGGAAGTACCGACTCTTGTCGCTGGACCTCATTAGGATTCCTAGAAAAGAGAAAATAAAAGCCTTAAGTTGGTTGTAAGCCGAGAGCAGTCTTTTAAATTGGATTTCCAATTGCAGCTTACAGTCGTACACTTATTTGTAAATTAAAAATGGTTCGAATTTTAAGCTTAAAATAGTAATTAATAGCTACAAATTGAAGCTTTACGGACTATCTTGGTTTCAAGTTAGATATTAGCTTTAGTATCGTGCTAAGTTTATTTAAATAGGTGAATTACTGAAGACTGAAGTGTTGAGTTTATTCATAATTAGCTTCGTTTGTGGAACGGAAAGACCACTAAGTACCACAACCTTTGTTAGAAATAAATCATTTTAATTTGATGAGGGTGTTCCAAAATATTTTTACTGGGCCGATCGTCAAATTTTTTGGTTAGTCACTGCTTAGTTTTACTCGGGTTATGTTAGACGCATGGTAAATATTCCGTATCGCGGCACCAGCGATTTTGATTCTGATTTTTTTTACAGTCGCGTTATGATCTGTAAACATTATAACTAGTATTGTTATGATGGCACATGAAAAAAAATTCAATTTATTAAAAAAATATATTGATATACTTTTTTTTTACTTGGAGAAATGCATTGCGCATACTGCGGTGCGACTGCTTAGTGGGGGAGGGTTATGTGGGACTCGCGAATGTGCATACCCACTAAAACCCCAAGGCGCCACCAACAATCGCCTTAGGCGGGATGCGGTAACAGCAGAGCCTTATCCGCTTCCCGACATGCTATGCGGCGGTTGTGTCCGCCTCTCCCCGCCCATTGTTGATTTGTGATAAGATACTTGACACAGCAAGTATCCTTCACAGATCGGGCCATACGCTTTTAGGAATAGCTAGGGGAGATCGGGTCCAGTGCTTGCAGGGATGGATCACCATCCCTTCTTTTGAACGCATGGACCCCTGCTTCCCCGCTTGGGCATTCTTTATATTAATATACTAACCTAACCTAACCTAACTTAACCGAACAATATTAATAATAGGTTTTTTGGACAGCTCCGGCGCTGCGGGAAATGCAGCCCCTCCGCCCTTGCGTACCAAAGCACAGGCATTTTATTCAAGCCTCCGTAACTTCGGCTTCGGCTACGCGCCTCCGATTTTTTATATATACTCTAGGAGTAAGGCAGACATGACCACGTGGATAGTGGGGTGCTCTGATTCGGATTTGGGTACTTATTGAATTATTTTTTGGCAAAAAAGGTCATTATGATGTAACAACACTAGGTTTGGTGCTGAGAACTCATGACGAAGTCAAAAAAAAAATCAGCCACAAAATCGCTGGTGCCGCGATATGGAATATCTACCTTGTGAACTATTATCAGACTAGCATCAGTATCAGTCTAACCTCTCTTTGTTCCCAAACTAATACAAATCCTAACGACTAACAATTGTGTGCCGTAACGAGGTATGTAGTCCTTAGAACTTATCATTATAGTATAAAAAGTGTATCAAGGGCCACCGAACCGTTCTTTGTGGTACAACCTTAATTTTTAAATATTATTTTATAATTGTCTTGGTTAAATGGAGTATACTAAATTGCTCTATATTGAAGAAAATAAGAGTGGATTGCTAAACGAATGAATGCTAGTTAGTAGACATCAATCTCAAAGTAAGGAATTACCAAAACCTTGAGTTATTCCGAAATATATCTCTGTCAAAACGTCGTACAGGGCAATTTAGTCGCAAGAATATATGAAGCATTTTATGCAACAGTTGTGTAAAAGTGGTCAGTGCGGAATGCTGCGGCCAAGATTGGGGTTGGGATGCGGTTATTTCCGTTTGGAATAAGTTAAACTGATTTTAAACAAGTTAAATTTAAAGTACCTTTCTGAAATATTTCCTTTTCATGCAGGGAAAAAATACGTAGATAAAAAACTCTATAATTATGTTTCTCAAGGAAAATCTATATATATAAAAATTAAACCCGTTTTCCGTTGTCACGACATAACATGAAAACGGCTTGACCGATTTGTCTGATTCTTTTTTTATAATATTCCTTGAAGTACGAGGATGGTTCAAGAGAGAAAAATTAAAAAAAATTGAGTGAAAAAGTCTAAAAACAACACTTTTCTATTTCCCCGTACAAAATATTCGTAATAATATTTAAAGGCAATTTGAACTTTATTACGATATCATAAAGTTCAAGTGTTAGTGGAGGGGTTCCGAGAAGATAAATTTTTATTTTTTGACATAATGTACTTGTTGTATTATCAACTTTCTTTTTTTTATCTTACTAGCTAGACCGATGTCCCGAATAGCAGAGTAAGTATTAAAAAAAAAAAAAAAGAATTGACTGTTATGCGGTACGATGTTCGCCAGGCCAGCTAGTTCTTCATAAAACTAAATGTATTTGTCCCAATGGACATTTGTCATGTGATTCGATCAGTATTGAACAATTTCAAGTATTTAATCAAAAGCGGAGCACATTTATTGCTTTAATATTATACAAGTTTTACGAAGAATTTGGTTGGGCTCCTAAAAATTTTCACCTATGTCCCAATTGAATTTCGACATATTTTTCTATTTTACTGGGCAACATAGGAATCTTCAGTTCTCGAGCAGCCTTTAAAATACATTCTAAATGCAAATGTCTGTGTACGAGACAAGTACTCTCAAGGGTGTAATGTAAATTCCTTGGTCCATTTTGTTGGTTAACTGGAATATATATAATATATACTATACAATTACATATAAACGTTTTATGGATACGTAGATCATAGATGTTATGTCTTAACATGTTGATGCTTGTACTCGTTTTTTATCTTATATAACTTTTAGTAATTTTATTTTTAGCAGACTTCAAAAGACCCGATGTTTCCAATTCGATACACATTATTTTGTATATACCTTGATAATGCATAACGTTTTAAAAAAATCTGGTGAAAAATAAGATATTATTTTGAGAGGTAAACAATTTAATTAATAATAATTAGGAAACGATAAATTGACAAGGGAAGCCTTAAGGTTCATAAGGTCAAACCTACAGTGAGCTTAAATTAAATATCAATAAGTATGAAAAGATATCATAACTCACGATCATAATAAAGCGTCTCTCTGCCGAACAAAATGGTCCTAAGTATTTTCATTTATGAAGCCTTATATTGAAATTACATTATTAATCATTTGATTCTAACATTTTATCAGTACATAATATCACCCTCCATAGTTTGTGTAGACTTAACTAATATATAATACAATGTTTAATAATTCTATATATATCCTTATATAATCTTTATATACTTCTTAACTGCTTAAATAAAAATTATATATCTATTACCTTTAAATTTTAAGACTATGGTTACCAATGTGATTAGATAGTTATTAAATTATTTAAGCACAAAATAAATAGAGTCGTGTTTGATAAAAAAATGAAATTTTTAAGTCATTTATCGTCAAAAATTTTGTAAACTACTGACTCAATTAAAGCTTTGTTCTGTCGCTTTTCATCATAGGATAAACACATCTTGACAGAAAGAGATAAAATATTATCCTGGTAAAGACTGAATTCTAAATATAAATTATAGAATTTAGCTTTATTTTATTATGTTATGTATTTTTACTATACATATTTTTATATAAAAAGCTAATAAAGCTACAAAGGAAATCTCTGATATAACTCTGCTTAATGTCTAGTAAAAATATTGTAAAGTCAATTCCTTCCGCAAGCGGTCTCTAACATATGGCACGCAATGTGTCACTTGGTAACCTCAATACGAGGCTTACCACAGCATTCTCCGCAATATGTTACATAGACCATTTTATATTCTTAATGCTTTTAGTTATAACCCAGATTCTTGTATAGATATCAGAAAATGTGAAATCGCAAAAAATCTTATAAAAACTCTTATAGTAAGCTGGAAGCTACTCATACAGTGAATTTTTATATCGTACCTATTTGATTGTTCGGAACTTGTAAACCACCATGGAAAATAAAATATTGAATCTATTTTTACAGTAGGTATTTGAAATTTACGTTTTGCGTAAAAACTTTCTAAATAATACTAGAAATAATGTATCGCCGTGACAATTAGGTAAAAATATATACACTTGATAATCTGATGCTTGCTTTAAATGAATGTTTACGTTTGAGTAAAAAACGTGATAAAAAGTGAATATAAATTTTTGCCGAATTCATTTTTATTAATTTAAATAATTTTTATTTTATTTATAAATTATATACTAATTTTATCATTATATCTATTTTTATTAAATTAAAAAACAATTTTTTATAAAAATTTAAATTAAAATAAAGTTTTAATTAAATTAAATTATTGATAATAAACTATAATTTATAAAAAATATAAATTTTAAAACTTTCATTATTTTTTTATTTTTATTATAAAATTCTAATTTAAAGCTTATCCCCTAAAATATAAAATTTATTTAAAATTAAACTTTTTTCTAAAAAAATTAGATATCATTCAAAACGATTAACTTTTCATTTCTAATTAATTATTAAAAATAATTATGCAATATTAACTTTTTTAATTAATTCTTTAAATTTCGAAATAAATTTACCCAATTTTTTTTTTAAACTCTGATACACAAGATACAATAAATAAAATTTACTTTTAAATAAATTATTATTTCAATATTTCTTTTATAACTCACCCAGTTCTCACGAAGTTAGCCACATACAATATGAAAGCTTCAGACAAGGCCACTTCAGACTTGGTATAGTTTTTGGGAAAGTGTCCCAGACCATCGACAAGAGGCGCTCCGAATAGATAAGGCAGCTCTTCGCCGTGCACTGAACCCATTCGCTGAAATTGGATATTCGTTTAGTATGTTTTCAAGAGTTCTAGTCCAAACTAATTTTGTTAAACTTTACGATATTTCAAAATAAGAATAATATAAATATGACAAAACTGTCCACATCGTATCCCTAACTTTAATAATAGGTACCTACCAACTGTCGTGAGACTGATCTTAATTTAGAAAATTGAAAATGATTCATGTGCACTTTTTATTATTATTTTTTCATGTATTCTTTATTAGTTTAGTTTGTTTTTTGTTCCTGATAAGTTTCTTTTTCTAAACAACTAAATGTAATACATGTATTTTTGCACTTCTTGCCTTTCTTATGTAATTTAATACTTCTTTTATTTTTCTCACAGTGGTTGCCTGGAAGAGATCGCTCGAAAGCGATAAGGCCGCCAGTTGCTCTCCTTTTTATTTAATTATGTCAATTGTACTATATTAATGTATATGCAACGAAGTGTTAATAAATAAAATAAAAAATAAATAAAACTGAAATTTATTCAAAGTTTTAGGAACTAACATTTTATTATTATGAAATCACATTTTATTATGAAATCTTCCAATAGAAAAAAAGATGATAGTATGTAAACTTCTTTGTACAATCATCACATATTATCATATGTTTAATAACTTTTGACGTGACAACGTCTTATAATTCGATGGAGCCGGCTGCACGCACGAAAAAACATGACTCATGCGGCGTTACCTCGCTCTGAGGCGTTCCATTTAAAATTGACATAATTATATTTATGCGTACAAATAAATGTAACTTGATAAATTCAATTGTGATTTCCATTTACCTCCTTCTCTATATCCATACAAAATACCTATCAAACAAATATTTTTTTTTTTTTGAAAAATGCAACCATCCCATCAATATATTTTTATGACGTTGTCACGTTCAACTATCGTCAGTAAACCGACTTTACAGACAACCGATTTTTTAATATTTAGACTAACTCAAACACATATATATTATATTGTTATATGGATTTATGTAGAAAGTCTTAGTAGTATCATATTTTTATACCTGGGGGTAATCTCCATCCTTAGTCTGATAGTCGAAGACATAGAAAAACGCATTGGGCCCTGAATCTGGCGAACTCTTTGCCACACTAAGGAAGTCCCCAGTTTGCACCAATGGGGCCACATATTGAGCATCGGATAATGCCAACACTGCCGCATCACGTGTATTAATTGGATGCTGTTGAAAAATTCTACGTTAATCTTTAAAAGTTTGTGTTACAACTAAAGTAAGGTTTAAAATTGATCGGACTTTTAAATTATTTAAATATAATGCCTTCCCCGCCCATTTCTGTTTTAGGGCATAAAGATGAACTAATAGGAAAATAGTCTAGCGATTCAAAGGGGGAACGCTGCCAGTATCTTCGGAACCTTGCCTAAAGGGACTCCTTTTAATAATATATTTTAGTTTATGTTAAGTTTAGATATTTATTTCAATGTATATTATTTTATTATAATATAATTATTATATATTTACATGATCCTCAACCTTCACCTACATTACAACGCTTATACTCTCACGAGCGCGAAATGACTCTAGTAACAAATGGTAATTTTTAACAACTCAAATTATACTTTATTCCATTACTATTTAATTTTTTCATTCATTATAATAATATGTTTACATAATTTTCGAAAATTTTAAATGTACGTATAATGATCGTAATAAAGTGAGTTATCATTTTAAAGCACATTTAATTTAAAGCATTAATTATTAGCCGGTATTGATTGAACAGTGTTGGCCTAGTGGCTTCAGCGTGCGACTCTCATCCCTGACTGTGCACCAATGGACTTTGTTTCTATGCGCATTTAACGAACGCACGGTGAAGGAAGACATCGTGAGGAAACCGGCTTGCCTTAGACCCAAAAATAGTCGACGGCGTGTGTCAGGCACAGAAGGCTGATTACCTATTTATTAGATTAACTAATGATCATGAAACAGATACAGAAATCTGAGGCCCAAACCTAAAAAAGGTTGGCGCCATTGAGTCTTTTTTAACATCCGGTTTACTTTATTATTTCTATAACACAGTTATAAAGAAATAGTATAGGAATTATTATGTATCGAAAAGAACGGCTTTATGGTCAAATCATTTGTATAGAGGGGTTTTTTGCATCAGTTCCATAATGTAATAATATTTTGCAACGTCCTGTATTGTTTTTGTTGCAAAATATTCCATTTTTAAAATGCGTTTTAAAAAACAATGTAATAGCAACTAACAATTATTTGCCTTCAAAAAGGCCACCTTATTAACCTTGTATATTTAAAAAATAAATAAACCAGTAAATTGCTTTCAAGGAATCGCTTAATTGTTAGTAAACTGATTCGCATTTCTAAACGTTGTCTGGAGATCTAATGAGCACATACAAATGGGTTTCGTATTTCAATGAGATTGAAAAAGCGTCCTACACTTTCTACTTAATCTTCTTGATTACCACTCAGACATAATTTGAGCTTTAAAACGTAAGTGAACTCGCATCACTTAGATCTTTAATCAATTCAATTATGTTATTAGAACCACTTATTGGACTCTGAAACCATTTATTTAACCTACATCACTTCATTATATTATTAAACTAGCAGACCGGCCAAGTGTTGCTGTGGCTAAGGTTTTTGTTATATTACATAGTAGCAAACTTTTCAAGAAAAACGGTAGCAGAACACCAGTCATGGGGACCACCATGCTTTTATGGTGGTTATGTCATTAAATTGTAGCTTATGTGAAACGTTGGTACTTTCAACACAGCGCCATCTGTTAGAATTGTGACTATCAAATAATAAACAAATATTTTGCAATAAAATAATATTGCGGGTATAAATTGAGATGTAAGCTATTCTATTCTATCTTTTAAGTTGGATCAAACTACACACGGTGTGCAAATTTGATTGATATCGGTTCGGTAGTTTAGGAGTCCATAGCGGACAAACAACGTGACACGTAATTTATATATATTAAGATTATATTTTTCAGGTAATCCACAATAACGATATCCCCTACTAAACTGCAAAAAACTTACCAAAATGCATTTGGAAATCTTCTCATTAATCATCGAAAAAAGAGAACAAGAGAAAATAAGGTATATAATAATTTATTTTTAATTATATTTTTCACGACACAAATTCATTTATTTCTTAAAGTATTCCTTATTTTTTTAATAATTCAACAAAATCTCTATTAAACATACAAGTATATTTATTATTTGTATAACTTAATCTGATCTTATACTATATTTTGCTATAAATGTGATTTCGGCAAAATTACTTTTGTTTCGAGTTTCCTCCTTTAATGTAATGGAATTTGTATCATTCGTGGAATCTTTTCCATCAAATCAATTTTCAATTTGTCGCAGACTCACTGGGTTATCGATTTTCTGTTTATTTCTTTTATAATATGCCAGTATTGCGTGTCACACATTGTAATAACATAAAACGTCTTTACTTAAAAAGAAGAATTGCGTTCAAGAATAAGTTTGTAAACGAATTTAGTAATCATACGAGAGAGACCTAAATGATATTGTGTAAGAAACTACGCTGAGCCATATTAAATATATTTTCTATTACTTAATTTACTTTATATCTCCTTCGTAAAGATTTTGAGGTTATCTTAATATATATAAATTACGTGTCACGTTGTTTGTCCGCTATGGACTCCTAAACTACAGAACCGATATCAATCAAATTTGCACACCGTGTGCAGTGTCATTTAAATTAAAAGATAGGATAGTTACATCTCAATTTATACCCGCAATATTATTTTATTGCAAATATTTGTTTATTATTTGATACAATTCTGACAGATGGCGCTGTGTTAAAAGTACCAACGTTTCACATAAGCTATTTACCTTTCACATAAGTTCTCCTACCGTTTCCCTTGAATAGTTTACTACTATGTAATATAACAAAAACCTTAGCCACAGCAACGCTTGGCCGGTCAGCTAGTATTCTTATAATTCTTACATTATAACACACTTAAATTATCATTATAACACAAAACAATTCACCTTTTGTTATTTCTAGGTAAATTTAGGTTATTTTATGACACCATCAATCATTTGAACCACATGTTATTACACCTGTAATAAAATCTCAATTTTCGGCAGGTTGATGTATCTTACCAGTTTGCTTTCGAATCACGTCGCTAAGTAATCGAAAATCGATAGATAACTTTCGGTCAACATTATAATATCGACGTAGGAAAGCATATTTGCTGTAAGTAGACAAAATACCTAAAGTGACTTTTTCCTGCCATTAGAATCAGAAAAAAAAGCCGCATCGAATGACCCGGGTCCTGTGTCTCTACGATGAAAAAAAAATTACATACGCCGTTGAAAACGCCCGTACTTATATTTTTTTTAGCAAGATTAAATGCTGTATGTAGACCAAAATCTAGTCATTTCAGACATTTTGTACTTACAGCAAAAGAAAAACTGCATTTTTTTCTTTACAAATACTTACTTCTTCCCATTTAAAAACTTAACGCTACTTACAGCATTTCAGCTACGTGTGATTTTTACATTCGTTTACTTACAGCAGTTTTTTTTTTACCATTTACGACATTTTATTTCAAGCAAACATTACATTACCAAATGACCCACTGCATTTCTAGATCTAATCATATTTATAAACTAATCTTACATCTTGAATTGCAATTGAAAGTACCCAAATACATAAATTTACTGCATACAGCATATTTACCGCCTGTAAATTGATAATATTTCCGCGAGTACATTTTTCTTCCTTAGTTACAGCGTTTTAAAGGTTTGTGATTTGAAAAACTGTTTGCTGTAACTAGCCAAACACGTACTTATAGTAACTTTGGTTAAAAAGTTTACATTGCAAATGGTGACTGGCAGTTGAATAAATATATGTTTCAAAAATGGTAGCAATATCATGGATAGGTCAGACACTATTAATTTTTTTCCGAAATTAATAAAGTTTTTTGGCTCTGGTGAACAATTGCAATATGTCTACTTACAGCAAATGTGCTTTCCTACGTCGATATATACCTTGATTGCAAAAGATTTATTGAATAAAGAAGAGTTTATAAAATAGGATATATTTATGTTCCTGTGTAATGGATAGTAGTTTTATCATAATAAACATAGTAGTATTTAAGAATAAGATAAGTATGTTAATATACTCTAATGTATGTAGAATTTTTGGTATAACATATTTATTTACATATATATACGCGCCTATTAACAATGTGATCGGGCGTTCGACCTTCTTTCTTTGTGCCCAAATAAGACTTGCTAGTATATTAAAGGGAAAATCTTGAGGAAACTACGCAGACCTAAAAAGTTGAACGGTCAGACACAGAAAGCTGATCAGCTACTTACAATTAAGAAAAAAAATCACAAAACAGCTATAGAAATTTGAGATTTAGAGGTAGCGTGACTGTAACTAACTTCTAAAATTTCACGTACATCTCTTTTCAAACCAGAAAGCTTGTAAGTAAAAAATCACTTACTTGAACAGTTCTTTCCCAATCCGTGTATTCGTTGACTATTGTAAAGAAAATTTCACTCAAGTGATATGTGTAAGCGTTTCTCACGTAAGTCCTAAAACAAATGAAACGTTAATAAAAATACTTCAGTGGTTCGTGCTTAGCAAAAATAAGTATTGTTAATACGTATTTAACGTTATATAATATTTTCTGAATATATCGAATAAAGTGTCTCACATACGAAGTAATATATATTTATTTAGATAACCTAATAAATAGGCTTAAAAGGCGACAAATCCTAAGTCTTGATAGACACGGTTGAAAGAGAGGAGCAGTCTCGATGGAGATTTTGCTTTGAACGCCCAACAGCTCTCAACACATCTGCTCATAGTCTAGCTGACTGATTGGAAGATAAAGACTTATATAAAAAATAAAAATTTAGATAACCTGCTGTAACTAAAACTGAAGGAATTTCATTTCCATGTACTGCATTACATAAATCCCTGCGGAAGCAAGGCCGAATCACAGGGGAGGAAAATGTAAAATGCTTTCCTATTCACAACGAAACACGCTAACAAGACGAACAAACAATCTGTTACACAAACACACTCACCGTATTATTCTATCCCGCCTCTCGCCCTCAAAACCATTCTGAATGTCCTGAGCTGAAAATTTCCAGAGTGCCTCGCTCGTTACAACGCCGAATAGCAGATCATATTTATTCTGTCCTCCTCTTATCCCGAAAATTCTATCTCCGCTCCTTTTGTCCGCCTTAAAATTGTTCACTCCAGAAACGCTTGTGAAACCCTGTAGGTCGTTTGGTATGAAAAATGTTAGCAATTCCTTAGCATAGTCCGTTTTAACTACGACCCCGTCGACTGAGGGACCGAAAGCTGTTAGGTAGCTTGGAGTGCTTATTTCGGCAGACATAAGTTCTTGTAAGGGCACTTCTCGGAGACAATCGACGATCAATTCATGGTCCTTTACGATATCCTCTGGTAAGGTGCAATTTGATTGTTTAGCTAATTGGACCGAATAGTTCACAGGATCTTCCACTAACGCCCAAGAGCTTAAAGCTGATCCTGATAGTAGGATTACTCGGTGAAAGAGACCTAAAACGGAAAAATATCTATGTAAAGCTTTATAACGAATATTACTTTTTATTTGTATTAAGACAAATAGATTTATTAGTGTTACGTACTATAAAATAAAATAAAAGCAAAACATAAATAATAAGTCAAAGTTACTAAATATAAGTGGAATTCATTATCGTAAAGAATCTATAATCTAATAAGTAACAATCAAAATAGCAAATAACAGGAGGATAATATTTAATCATCATACTTTAGCTCAAGTTTTGAGTAGGGCATAATATACAAACCTGGCATTACTGTAGGGGAAATCATTAGGAAGTTTATACACGCAGCGCCGGATCCATGACCAAGCATGGTGACATTTCCTGGGTCCCCACCGAATAGTGCAATATTCTGCTGCACCCAATGTAATGCGGCGATTTGGTCCATCAGTCCATAGTTTGCTACTCTTGCTCTTACGTGAGGTATTGGATTTGCGTTCAAAAAACCTAAAAGAATGATTAATATAAAATACTAGCTGGCCTGGCGAACATCGTACCGCCTAACAGTCATTTCTTTATTTTTTTAAAATACTTATTCTGCTATTCGGGACACCGGTCTAGCTAGTAAGATATAAAAAAGTAAGTTGATAATACAACAAATACAGTATGTCAACAAATAAAATTTTACCTTCCCGGAACCCCTCCACTAACACTTGAACTTTATGATATGGTATTAAAGCTCAAATTGCCTTTAAATATTATTACGTATATTTTGTATGTGAATATAGAAAAGTGTTGTTTTTAGACTTTTTCACTCAATTTTTTTATTTTTTCTCTCCGTAAGAACCATCCTCGTACTTTAAGGAATATTATAAAAAAAGAATCGGACAAATCGGTCAAGCCGTTTTCATGTTATGTCGTGACAACGAAAAACGGGTTTCATTTTTATGTAATATATAGATATGAACAATAAACGACGCATTGATACGAGTACATGTCATTCATAGAATCGAAGACAAAGTTTAAAAAATGTCCACGAAATGTGAAATTGTGTCTCCACGACTGTGGGTAAATATTTGAAATGTTTGAGTTAAAATAATGCAATAAACATGCGTTTGAATCCGTTCAAGAAAGACATATATTAGTTAAATATTAATAGTGTGTAAAATTTAATATACCGATGAAAACTATGACCAGTTAAGAACATACGGTAATGAAAATTGTAAGATGTTCTTTGGGGAAATGATACCCTACCTTTATCTTTAAAGTAATAAAAACCCGTCTTGAAGCAAAATAAATTACCCACGAGGAAAAATTTCACTTAGGAGATTTTATCGAAACATTTCCTTTTATAAATGGACGAGGCGCATTTAACACGGTAACAAACGATATAGTAAGAAATCTTAGAAGAACTCTGCCAGTTATTAAAAAAAGGATTATTTTAAAAGAAAAAGTCCAAAGAAAGTATAATTAATTATTTAAGAACAACAAATAAAAGATAAATCGCAAAAAAAGGCCTGAATTTTGCGATTCTGCGAGACTTCAAACTTTAACTATATTTATTAACACTTTGTTGCTTTATATATTTCGTACATTTAGATATCATAACTTGAGAGGGCAAGGGCGGCTTATCGCTATCAAGCGATGTCTTCCAGACAACCCTAGTAAGGAATAAGAAATACTAAGGGTAATGTGCGTAACTAAATTAATAAAATAAAATTACAGATACAATTACAAAATTAAAATAAAAAAAGACAAGAAAAGACTAAAATCTAATCATAAGATAATATATATATACAATTACAAAAAAATCTAAATGTAATATAAATTTTATAATAATAAAAGTCACGAATAAATAGATGGCTATGATATAGTGTACTACTAGTAGTGTATTACTAGTAAAGAGGTGTTTAAAGAGAATACTCTTAAAAGATTCCTTTTTTAACTTTTAATAACATTGTTTATAATATTTTTATGAATAAGATTATAACGTTTACTTCACATCTTATCTTATACACTACTCTGTGTTATTCTTAGCTCTCTTTTACTACTGATTGCCTGAAAGAGATTACGCCGCTACACTGTTTTATGTTTTCTTGTAATGTAAATAAATATGCAGAAAACCCGCGTTTTAGATTAAATTTGAAGGTTTGTTACCTTCAAAATTTAATCTTCCTTATATAAGGCTCCATGTATTCCTACATTTATGTATATCTGTATATTTGAATCTTAAAATAGTAGAAAAATCAAAGGAAAGAAAGTCTGATTATTCTTGAGCGTTCAATATAATTATGCAAGTTCTTCCACGATGGCTTCGTCACGTTTCACTTTGCTTAATTAAACATTTCTTGTAGTGACTTTAATGTTAATACACGTCATTCCAATGTGAACTATATGACGTAAAACATACGACACACTTTCGTATGGATTTACTGAAGTAATTTAAATTTTAATGAATTCATTATCGCGACATTTTCATGTATGTATGGCTTTGAGCGGAGTGCTTGGAGTAACTACAAAACGCGACAGTGCCTGTACTTAAAATATATTGCAATGAAAATATATAGCACGCTTCAACGTTGAATTTTAATGTACTGTGTATACGATGAGAGATAAAACAGGTGAAACGTATGAAAACTATTGTTTATTAACTTTTAGTAGTAGATAAATTAAAAGCAAAGCTGACTTACTTGACTGCTTCAATTAGAATTTCAAACAAACAAAAGCGAAAAAAAGGCTAGTTCCTATATAAAATGAAATGTTATGATAAATTAACTTTTTAAGATTCACTTATTTTTAATTAATTATATTCATACAATAAATAAATGCAGTGGCAAAAAATAGTTTATTAAAATAACATAATAATTCGTTAAATTTAGCGCAATGCGGAAACGAAATTAATTACATTAGGACAAAATTAGGTCCCGTCGACAACTAATTACTTTATCTAATTAATCTTCCGTTAATACAGAGCAAATTGATTAATCACTCTAGTTGGTATAAAATCAAGGTTGCCATTTTTGTATACATTTTATTGTGTAATCTGTAATTTATACTACGAATAGAAGTTCTTTATTTAAAAAGCAGTTACATTTTTAATCTATAGACAATCTTATCCCAAGTTTATTATTATCTATAATAAGTAAATGATACTCTTTAAATAGCGTTTTTTAAAATTCAAAGTTTTTCAAAGTTGTTAATTGATAAGTATATTTTATATTCCCTACCCGTACCCGTAATAAAATAAAAGTATATCTCTCGTGACCATTTGCTTTTTCTAATAGGCAAGTTAAAAAAAGCCTCAGCCTTTTGCCCGATAACGCCGGCGCCGTCGATTTCTTTGGGTCTTAGTCCCTTGGTCTTCTTTAATGGGCAAGTAAGACTAACACACGCTTATTATGTCTATATTTTTCTTGAGCGAGCGAGTTTGAATTGCAACCAGGAACTTTTCTTTGGACTTATAACTTTATTATTATTCGTGGTATTACCAAATTAGCGCGTACCAAAAACTCTTCATTGAAATAAAATTACTTAAACGGTTATAAACGCAAATTTATTATATTACATACTTGACGTTTTGAGTTATTATGCAGCAACCGTTACGGCAGCAAGACGTTGAAGTACTTAATCCCAATATTTTTTAAAGAGTTACAGGACACATTACAACAGCTTTATAAAGTGCGAGTACCAATTTCAAAAAAAGAGTTTTTATATATACAATGTAGCGACTCCCATGTAAACCATGTGAGGTTTGAAGCCACAAAATCTGTTAATTTAAAAAATAAATAATTCACTAAAAATAATGCTTTTCAACAACCGCGATTAGCGAGAGACTTCTACAACTTCATTTATAATCACTTGTAATTATTATTTAAAGTCCATTGAAATGTAACCATAATATTATCGCCACTATTATTGCAAGGTTTGTATTTTCATATTATGGCAATTTCCTTATTGCGCGAATGCAGAATAGCAGTTTTTATTTATAATAGTAGAAATAAAATTGATACATACCTAATATACCCAGCCGGTAATTTATAGTGATAACAACAAGGCCCGCGTAACTCGCAAGTACGGAGCCATCGTACACATTACCGGAGTTCCACTCAAAAGCCTCGCCATGTATGAAAATCACGACGGGATACTTCGCAAGTAACGTCGGACCAACTGAAACAAAGTCTTCGTTAGTTCGATAAGTCTTTATGCATGAAGTTTGTAGCATACAGGCTGTAACTAAATCAGAACGAAGTCTAATTGCAAAAGCGATCATACAGTAGCAGGCATTTAAAAGGCCGGCAACGCACTCGCGAGCCGTCTGGCATTGAGAGTGTCCATGGGCGGCAGGATCACTTAACATCCGGGGATCCTCCTGGCCGTTTGCCTCCTGTTCTATAAAAAAATATCCAATAAATATATGAAACTGCATTTAAAACAAATGCTAAAAAATACAATAAAAAAACGTGTGGCACTCGGGGACTGCCGCGGTAATGCTATTGCATAGCATTTTTAATCAACTTGTGCAGTTATAATTATTTATTTATTTTTTATTTATGCAGTTTTTTTTTTCTTTGATATTAATTCAAGTTTTTTCTTTGATATTATTTCAATCTGCCACTCTACCAGACTCAGACCAAAACGCCTATATAGTCTGTCTCACTCTAACGCGTAACGGCTGCACCGGCCGCGCTCACGCTACGTCACCGATCTCGTCAGAGATATGGGAATGCGCAGTATGCGTTCTGTCCCACTCTAACGCGTATTTGCCTCACCTATATTACGTCATCGTGTGTTAGGTTTTTTTCGTTACGGAATTTCTTGATTCGGTCGCCGCGCTCAAAGCCCGCGATAAAATCTATGCAATAGCTTATCGATGAATCGACTTCAAATTATATAGTTGTATAATTGTGACAAGTGCATTTTGATTCGCTAAAATACAATATTAATTAATATTACCTGTTGCAAAATATGATGATAAATAGTATATAGGTACGAGTATATACTAAGGATTCACCCCAGGTTATAAATGATCCATAAAGATCCAATTGACAAAATGAGGTCAGGTTATACTTTAGCAAGGCATTCATTTTCAGATAAAACCTAGGTTTAAATAAAATATATCGTGACATCTGTGGTATACTGCTTTTAAGAGTTAGTACCATAGTACGTATTAAATGAATTGATATTTTTATTAATTCAACATTTTCAATCAAAAGAATTATAAATTATCAGATTATTGTGTTACAATGTACAGGTGACCTTTCTTGACTAAAACTATTCCGGTTAATAATCGGCCACACACACGCCACCATAATAATAGGCAATATTGTGCACCAAAACAGTATTAAGAATTAAAAAATAACTTGATAAATGTGTGTACGAACTCATTGATGACAATATAGAATAAATATATATACTAGCTGACCCGGCAAACGTCGTTTTGCCATGTATATTATTTCTAGGAAACATTTTTTAAGTTCTATAAAATATAGACCATCAATAATAAAAAAAAGGGGCTAATTAAGGATTGTATGTATTTTTGTTTGATGTATCATAAAAAAAATTAAAATTAAAATCTCGTCCAAATACAAAATTTGAAGAGAAAATGTTAATAAACGAATCGTAAATAACGTTATTATATAATTCAATGATATATTTTTTTTATTATATAATTTAGTCAAATGTTCTATTTAAACATGTAATATTAGTGATTAATACGTTTAACAGCATTCGCTCAGTATCACTTCATTTATTATTCATGAGATTATTTTAAACGACTGTTAAATTACGGTTTTGCATACATTAGACTGACTGACAAAGTGGAGGAAAATGTATGAGGCCTACGTTCATTAATAGACCAAATATGTGAGGTGATGATGATGACGATGAAAGTGTTGTTTAAATGATCTTAGTTTTTGACTAATACAAAAATTAATCTTGCATACCGTTCTGCATTATTAACCCGACATTAGAAAAAATATCTCTATGCAATACCAGAAAATACTAAACACAATATGACTATTGATTTGTACTTTTGTAATTTGAAACTACTCCTGATTGCACTCCATATTTGGATAATGTAGTACAAAATCACTTTTCAATAATTTCTTAGAAATGCTCATAGATTCATAGTTATGCTTGTTACACTAGTGAGTTTGTGTAAAATAATAATTGCAAACATAATCGAAAAAAGTGTAACCCAAGTTCTAATCATGTCTGTAAATCAATCTCTCTCAAATCTCAATTATTCATAAAAAGTTAGTTCACTTTCAGAACTAAAATTTATTAGTCGATAGACGACGCGTCGACTTTATATCACTTAATGATAATCTGTGATAAAAAAATCAAAACAGACGTCTTTTTTTAATTAACTAAAATAAAATAAATCAGTGGCGCTACAACCTCTTTAGGTCTTGGCCTCAGATTTCTGAATCTGTTTCATGATCATTTTTAAATCTAATAGGCAAGTAGGTGATCTGACACACGCCGTCGACTTTTTGGGTCTAAGACGTGTCGGTTTCCTCACGATGTTTTCCTTCACCGTTCGAGCAAATCTTAAATGTGCACAATGCACATAGAAAGAAAGTCCATTCGTGGATATATCTTTATATCTATATAATAGCCGGGGATCGAACCTAGGACGTCAGGTATGAGAGTCGCAAGCTAAAGCTAACCCTATTTTGTTTTTTACTACTACTAAGTAAAAAACAAAAGAGGGTTAGTGTATGGCTGTAAGGAACGATGATGTTCGTGATCATAAATAAAAATAAAATAAATTTTATTTTATATAAATAAATCAAAGACTATCTATTCCTAACACTGAAACAATAGTCACGCAATTGATATTAAATATAATTATCCCCAATATTCGATAATCCAAACGTTCATTTCCAAAGCTTTAATTTGAAATTAATTATAATGATTATGAAACCCGAACATTTGTTTTGTTACCACAAATATCTTCCAATTTCAAATACAAAACTTTGTTCTCAATTGCGGTGAACAATATATCAAATCAAGCGTTTGAAATACGTTTCTATTTCGATGATAGCTTTCGGCACCGGAATATTTGGCAATAAAAAACTTTAGCCGATACGATAGATTATGTACATTCACTTTGGTATTTGAATAACGGCAGTCAATATTTGACGAAAACGTTTCGAATTTTTTCAATATTATTGATTTTTGATCTAAAAGGCAGTACGCCCGTTAGAAGCGAATTTAAATTCTGAAATTGTTTTAAAACATTGGGGTTGTATTGTTTTAATAATGTGCAAGATTAATTTTCATATTATTACAACTTTTGAAAATATATCCTAATATTATAAGGAATAGGCTTTTAAATTGAAATGGATAATAATTATTCACTCATTCATGAACGTATCTGTCAAATTGTGTTTACGCTGTAATGAAAGGAAACAAATGAATAGTTTTAACTTTGCTTAAAAGGGTACTAGTAAGGGGGTTATAGTGAATTTTAGAATTCATTTATGTACGTACTTGTGATAAAAGGTAACATATTTTTACAATATACAGCTAATTACAGTTTTAATTATTCCAAATAGTACCAGAAAATCAACATGAGAAATATAAAAAGTCGTCGTAGTGACTGGCTTTTGGCCCACTTGGAATATCTTCAAGCAAAACAAACACAGTGGAGTAGCTATTACTTAAAATGTTTGAATTTAACCTACTTTCGCATTCACTTAGCTTTACGATTCGGAAAATGATACGAACTATTCTTATGCGACTTTTGTGCATTGTGTGATAGGTTTTCGTTTTATTGTCACTGTTTAAGCGGGGATTTCGCGTTCGTAATGGAAACGGCTTTGTATTTTTGTAATTTTTATGTAGTTTTCTTATTTTCTTCGTATTATATATATCATAGAATGTAGAACTATTGTAAGTACGTAACAAAATAATCAACAAATATTATATAATAATAGGGTTATTAAAATAATGATTACAACATTGCCTTGTAATTGTGTAATTTCTTTTAGACAACAAAGCAAATTATTTTTCCACAAATATAGTTAAATTAATTAATATGAAATTATTTTAGGCACTAACTGCCACTCCAGCATCGACAGCTGAAACAGCATTTCTATTATTCTTTCATAGTTTGGCATAGTCAATTACTTTGCAAATAGGTCAATGGTACAATTCATAGTGAAAAATCGGTATATTTTTTTTTAATTTCATCAAATTCGATGCACAAGTACTTATGCTTTTCATTATGAAAATTCTACGCCGCTTCAATAGCGAACTTTAACATACAAAGCTCTATAAAAATAAAGATGTAAGTAAAGGATATTTCCTAAGAGCGCCCCCATTATGAAGATAGCCGAAATAATTCATGACTCCATGAATAATGTGGACATTCAGTCAGACTGCACGGTATGTATCTCATATACATGCAAATGAAGCACTATTTCGTGTTTTGTCAAGACCACGTATGACACAATTCTGGGCTTCTAGTATATTTAAGTGGGTGTTTTGTCCGTCCGTTACTGACTTTTTAATTATAATAGTAAAGCGATTCTTCCCGACTTGTTGTGCTCTAATTGTTTCATTTGATTTGCAGGATTGTTAATTTTAAGCCTCATAGATTTATTGCAATATATATGAACGTATAACCGTTATCATACTGTATTTCAGCAAAAGTAATTAGAATATATTTTTAAGTTTTCGTAAAGAATAACGACTGGTATTGATTTACATTTACTTCCACAATGCCAGTCAGTATATGGAAGCGCAAATAATTGTATCTTTTAGTAATGGTTCACACGGTTAATATACTAGTTTACCGTCAAAACATATATAAATATGCATGTACTTTATAATTCCTTATTACTCTTTTTTTTAAGCTAATGCATATATTTTATCGAGGGCTTTGAGCGCGGCGAACGAATCAAGAAATTCCGTAACGAAAATAAACCTAACACACGATGACGTGATATAGGTGCGGCCAATAGCCGTCTGAGCGGGACAGAACGCATACTGCGTCTCACATCGGTCTGGCGTGATCGGTGACGTAGCGCAGGTGCGTTAGAGTGGGACAGAACGCATAGTGCGTATTCACATCTCTCTGTCGAGATCGGTGACGTAGCGTAAGCATAACGGCGGATATGCGTTAGAGTAAGGCAGACTATATAGGCGTGTTAGTCTGAGTCTGGTAGAGTGGTAGATTAAATTAATAATAAAGTAAAAAAATACTGCATAAATAAAAAATAAATAAATAATTATAATTGCATAAATTGATAAAAAATGCTATGCTTTACCGTGGCAGTCCCCGAGTGCCAATTTTTTTTTTTAATTTAATTTAGCCTCGCGAGAATTGGGTAAAACTTGTGGGTTTCATTAAAATAAGGTTTAACTTTTTAAAAATAAATTTCGTTACATTATTTTTAATTAAGAATTATTAAACTTATATATAGCATACTGCAAATCAAGATGACGGAATGTCAATGCGTTTATTAAAACAGTAACAATGAATTTTGTTTTAAATTTCATAAATTAACCTAATTTTACCTTTCGCATTCAAAATGAATCACAATATGAAAAACGTAATAAAGACGATGGCTATTGTTATTTACGTCGACTGGTCTGCGGCGACTCAGAATGTAATTAAAATTTTCGTTCCTCTAAGAGCTTCTTGAAATTTCATTACTCTCCCTAAGTTTTATTACCTTTCTATAGAACTATTCAATTGAAAATAAATGTTACCCTAGAATTGTTCGAAGATGTTCTTTGTAATTGATTTCTTAGGAATTCTCAAATGGTAAAAATCATTCATTTGGCTGTTAAATTCAAACCAATAACTTTACAGACCGCCTTACAGGAGTATTGTTGGACGTTTAAACGTTTTATCTTACTACGATTGAGCTATTGAAGATTAAAAATAACAAATATTAATTAAACTAGGTAAAATAAACAAGGGTTGTTTGCTCCAGTGACCTAAATATTGCTGATCTGTTGAACCGACAAAACAATTTCAATATCAAGTAACGATGTGGCTTTGCCATTAATGAAATATGAGATATCAATATTTATTCCATCAATAAAATGTGAACATATATAAACTCATATATTTATTTATTATTTACGTACTTCTAACATAAGTTATATATAAAAACATTGTTGTATGTCCCGGGTATGTATTTGTATGTGGGGTTGTGCTCATTGCATTAACCTAATTATAGCACTGTGGATATTTTTTTCGTACGCTTAGCAAGTGAAGAATATATATATATACCTATAGCTTTTTACATATTAAAGCCTAAGGGTGCGTATATGGTCGTTTCAGCATACGCGCTTCAAAAAACCAGTCGCGCGTAAACTGTCATATTTCGGCGCGTTCGCTCAAACTGGTAGTGGCGTCGTGTTAGTTTCAATTCAACGGTTGTCGCGCTTATACGAGCTTAGAAGCGCGTCAACGCTCGTACGAGTTGCGCGTGTTCCAAAAGGCGCGCCTACACGCGCCTACATGCGATACCAAATAAGAGCTTATAAACTGGCCATAGACGGACCGCATGTTGCAGTCAAGACAAAGCGTCCAATACTACAATCAAGAGAAGAGCCTGGAATATTTCATACTTTGTATCCCCAGCTGAGAGAAGACACTAAAAAGTTTTTCAACTACTTTAGAATGTCCGTGGTTTCATTTGAGGAATTAGTTAGTACTAGCTGGCCTGGCGAACATCGTACCGCCTAACAGTCGATTTTTTATTTTTTTTAAACTTATTCTGCTATCCGGGACACCGGTCTAGCAAGTAAGATAAAAAAAAGAAAGTTGATAATACAACAAATACATTATGTCAAAAAATTAAAATTTACCTTCCCGGAACCCCTCCACTAACACTTGAACTTTATGATATTGTATTAAAGTTCAAATTGCCTTTAAATATTATTACGAATATTTTTTTTTCACTCAATTTTTTTTAATTTTTTTCTCCGTAAGAACCATCCTCGTACTTCAAGGAATATTATAAAAAAATAATCAGACAAATCGGTCAAGCCGTTTTCATGTTATGTCGTGACAACGGAAAACGGGTTTCATTTTAATATTTAAGATTTCAATTTATTTGAGGGAGTGGCGCGCGGTCGGCAGCAACCGCTTGTAGCGGTCCGTGTATGGTGGGTCCGGCAGCTCTAAGCAGTCGACCGCACGGCGAAACTCGACCGCAGAGCGACTGCTCCGACCGCTCAGGAACTGCTCGAGCGGTCCGTGTATTGCGGATATGAATTTAGTATGGAAACTGCAGATCGCCGTGCTGCGACCGCTTAGAGCAGTCGGTATCGGCTGCAACATGCTGTCCGTCTATGGCCAGCGTTACACGCGTAAAAAACGCTAGTCTGTAACTGCCCTTAGCACGAACATTGCGTACCTAAATCGAATATAACTTGTAGAAAAGTAAAATGTTCCTGTATAGAAAACTTAAGAAGCGCTTCGTGGGCGTATTTAGAACTGAATCGAAGCACAAACTTGCATCGTTTGAATACTTAGACTATGCAAATTGTTTGAATATTCGATATTTTTTCGAGTTTTCGAACTAAAATTATCGCATTGACGTATAAATGATGAAACGATCGTTAAGCTGGAGCTAACTACAGCGTTTGACGTTTAGACGTCAAACGCTAATATTGCTTATCTTATATCGTGATATAGCCATCTCTGGATCACGTCAGGATGCTTACGAGTGCGTTGCCGGCCTTTTAGTTATAATAAACTCTACTTTATTTTAAATCTTTCTCGGTTATATACGAATATAAAAAATTAGGACACTGATCTAATTATATTAAATACTAGTAGACCCGGCGAACTTCGTTCCGCCTAACAGTCTAATAATATCGTGTTAACTTTAGTTAAACTTAATTTTGGGTTTAATTAAGGTAATTAATAACATTAATACAACTTTTTTTGCAAATACAGAATTGTTTTATTGCTTGCCATTGCGAAAGAAGAATGGCAGTTTTACACATTAGGCCTCTTCTCTCTAGCGCCAATATTGCGATACTGCATGTTAAAGCACTTTCTGATATACAAAAGGTTTTATTTTGTTATCCGGCGTAGAAGAAAGTGGTAGGTTTCTTTAATATGCGTAATTTTGTCAACAGATGGCACCACATGCTGTTTGCATTTGTAAAATTAATTAATTAATTAATTCTTATTCAATAACTTATCAGATATTTTGTCACTTATTCTGATATTCGGAGCGGAGAAGAATCCACCAAAAAAGAGATAACATCGGTCCAGCCGATCTTGAGTGGTGTAACTTTGTTTCATATATTTAGATGATAAAATTTTCAATGTATCTAACAATAATAATAAGGTGGACTCTAAGTCAATAAGGCTCATGAAACATTTTATTAAATTTTTGGATCTCTATAGTAAACAATTTAATTCCAAAGTGATATTTATAATAAACAATTTATTGTACGAAATTCAAAAATATCGAATTATTATAAATGTTTTCAAGTTATCGATACCAGTTCTGCTTGTACCAATTCTTTCATAAAACTTGAGAAATATAACAGGTGCACTATGAAAACGTTGGAAATTTCACAGTTTTGAATAAAGCGAATATTTGCCTGAAATAACGGCTGTTCATTTCTATAATTTATGACCGCTTAATGGCATATAATTACGTAAAAGAGTGAATAACTTATCGCAAAACAATCAGCTTTTCATATTAATAAAGCATTTTATTAAATCCTTTGCTCGAAATTTGTGATTAAAAGTTTTAATCAAATAATTTATGTGCAGTTTATAATTACTGTATATAATTATATGTAGAATTAAAAATAATTATGCAGTCCAAGTATCGTGCACTGTTTAATATTTTAATAACACGAATATCATATTACTAGATTAAACGATTAATTATTAATTCTTTATACAAATATACACAATTTTATAGTTTATTTACATTCTGTAAATGCATATTTACTGCTTTACAAAAAGCAATTCTTCACTATTTTTAAGTCGACACACAAAATGGATACAACTATTTACTATTAGACCCAATGACATAAAAAGTGTTTGTACAAACCTACTTACAGCAAATAAATCATTTATCATTTATCATTGGATATCATTCACAATAATCCAAAATTACCAAGCTATTAAATAGTATTAAGTACTGTGTTAGAAGACAACCCATTAATATACGAGTATATACACCAGCCGACCCGGCAAACGTTGTTTTGCCATGTATATTATTTAGTAAACTTATTTTTAGTTCAATAAAAATAACTATCTACTAATTATAGTAGGTGCTTATGTTTATTAAAAGAATAGGGGTTGATCGTAGAGGTGTGAAAATTAAGGGTTGTATATATTTTTGTATGCTGTATCATAAAAAATTAAAACAAAATGTTTGTTTAAAAATTAATTATAAATTTAGGGGTGGAGACCACCCTTAACATTTAGGGGAATGAAAAATAGACGTTATCCAATCCTCAGACTTACTGCATAAAAAATTTCATCAGAATCGGTTGAACCGTTTCGGATAAGTATGAGAACGAACATTGTGACACGATAATTTTATTAGATTAGATTTAAGAAAGTAGGTTATATTACTGGAAGGCTGAAAATCTATTTTTTAGTTCATTTTGCACCTAAAATTGCACAATCATTAAAATATAATAAAGTCCATCCATTCTGTATGTGGCAAAGACTTTTAAAGACGATATGTTCCACATAAGAATAGAACAGTAAAGCCAAGGCTGACTAACCTTGAACCGGCGTATAAATATTCATATACAGACAATCTTCACTCTGATTCTTCAGTCGCGGTAGTAACCTTCTCAAGTACTCGAGCCTGCCCTTAGGCATACGTTCTAAGGCAAGTGTCTCGTTATCAATGTCTGGCAACCGTTGGGGACACACTGGCCCCATTTGGTCAACGGTTTTCACATCGTCCCAAGGCGCTGGGGCGCGGGTTGGAGCGAATCTGTCGATATAAAAATATTAAATAGATTAAATATTAAGGTATATTATGTAAGTTTTGATATCTACTTAATCTTTATATATATAATTCTTCTGTGAGTGTGTATGTCACTGAACTTCTCTCTATCTCTATCACATTGAAACAGTGGTCGCAGAATATTTACAGGCTTTGAAACCGATGGCGTGATTAAAGCAGCTGAGATAGATGTAAAATTTAATTTGACATTTACTTAAATTTATACAAAAAATAATATTGCTATTCTATTAATGTAACGATTCAATTTTAAATATTTTTCATGCTAAAAATAGGCTCTACGTTTTAAAGTCGGACCGATATATGTGTATTATATAGTATAGCAATAAAAAAAATCATGCGAAAAATATTCATGTATGAGTAACACAAAATGTATATAAAACTTAAACGCGTCTAAACTAATAATTTTTATTAAATTTATTACATCGAATATTTTGACCAACTTTCAATCTTTGTAATTATAAATAAAGCAAATGCTTGTACATAAACCTCAATTCAAGTCTTTGAACAATAAAACTACTGCAGTTGTTTGTTTAAAGTTTAAATTGTTTTGTTTGGAATTTCATTAACTCAAATAACGAGATGTTAACCTTATAATGAATCTCTCTCGTTTGACTTTATTATGGATCTTACGTAAATGACTTTATGCTGCGTTTTAATAAAGGATTTTATTATCATGTTTTAATATGCAATTTTATTAACATTCTAGTTTACCGTGACTATAATAACACAAGTTATTGTATTTTATTTAAAAATCTTCAATGATAACTGGAAGTAAAACATTAAGAGTGAAATAAAGCTCTTAATAGGTAAATGTTATAATTAGTCTATTTTTTTCTTCCCTATCATACATCGTTCCATCGATCATTGACATATCTGTAGCTTTGTATGCTGCGCTTTAGTAGGCACCCAAGTTTGAGATCCATATGTTATTACAGGTAGTATACAAGTATTGAGGAGATTTCTATTAATTACCATGCTCGTTTTCTTATTTTTCATGCCTTTTTAAGAGCCCAAAAGCTCTTCCAGCCTTTTGCTATTTGTCGATTTATTTTATTGTTGCATCGGCCATAGATATTGTCTGACCGAGGTACGAGTATTCAGCTACGAATCGATGCATGATACATACGATGTATGATAGGGAAGAAAAGAATAGAAAAATAACTACGGTAACAGATGTAACAAAAAATAAATAATCTAAGTGTAAATGGGCGGCGAATTTGGCAAGAAGAACTGAAAAGTGGAGCACAAAAGTACTAAACTGTTGCCGAAGGTACAGCAAACGAAAGAGAGGGGGACAACTTAGAAGGTGGATAGACCAATTTAAGGAAAAACAGCAGGTGGTACATGGCAGAGAGTGGCACATTGCAGACAGGAATAGCAGAGAAGGCCTGTGCCAAATAAGGGCACACAGATACACTTAAAGATAATTGAAATAGAAACGTGTTTAAATGTAAATGTATCGGAACTAAAGGCTATCATTATTATTATAATTGGTTTATCAATAAATTATATATCGTAACCCTTTAAGAACTTTTAAGCCAACAGTTGTTTCTTTGAATTCCGGAAGGAAGTAAAACTATAAGGAAATAAAACTATCTTATTATCTAACACCATACAAAAAGACTAGTGAAAATAGAGTTGTAGGTATGTTTGATTACCTATTTGATCCAGTTGGTGGTGTTGCGTATGGTACTCCCAAATAAGCTTCTACTGGCTTCAAGTACTTATGCTGATCCATAGGTAATATCACACCCTGTAATTTACCGTACCGGGTCCCAATTATTCTTGTCCTCAGCATAGAATTCCTACCAAAACTATTACCACTCGACGTCACACTGAACAGTAGCACTATCAATAACACTAATATTATCCTCCCTTGCCAATCTAATTTCAACTCTAACTTTAAACTGCTAAAGTTTGTTTTCGCTTTTATTTTTTGCAAATACTGTTTAATTGAATTGCAGAGGTGTAATGGCAGTCTCTGTGAAGCCATTTTCTGTAGATATCACCTTTGGAGACCCATTTCGGTTTACGCGTCTTTGGGGGATGTGTTCATTTGTCACTCGGGCATTTTGATTGATTGGGGTGTTCACGTTAATCTGACACTTTGTGAAACCTGCAACAATAAACAGAGATCGGTTAGCCGATAGGGTTTAGTGAGTTTGACATAAATCCTTGTTGAGTAAATCTAAATAACTTTCAATTATTCTCTAGCGAAATAATAGTTTACGACTTATAATATCCAAGTTACTATTATGATTGTTTATTACGTCTGAACGTTAATATTACCTTATTATTTGAATCATCGTAAAATTATATAATGTCAAACAAACAAATTGATAGATTTCCTTAATATTTATCTACTACATGAGATATTGTGTATTCAATATTCTAGTCTTGACAACTTTTATTTATGCGCGGTTTATTGAATTGATAAATGTTACACAATATTTGGAACACGCAGCACATTTTTCGTAATATAGTCACTGAGTGAAAAATGAGTATAGTGATATAATACAATGCCATTACAATACATTTTTACATAAATACGTTCTACCGTGAATTTTAAAGGTTCTTTAAGCCGGAAAGGCTCACGGGCTTACACGCTCGTTAATATAAATTTATTATGAAAATATACGTTTCTTTTTTGTAACTCGTTTCGGTTGCTTTCATTCGTTGTATTTTAATGATCGCGTTGTATTTAATTTTTCATTCTTACTAAGTTATTCACGACTATGCTACAACCCAGTAATTCAATTCCACAATGCTTCCGGTGTCTGTTTCAAATTTAAATTTTTGCAAGTGTATAAGATTATTACGACGCAAATTAACAATGTTAAAGTTGAAAATTATTTATATGTTAATGAATTTCAGCCGTCGGTGTTATGATATATAGGAATAATTTTATGTTTCATACCATTATACATGATATATACATAATATGATGATACAGAATGCTTATAGTTAAAGATATTCACCGCGTCAAATTACATAGATGTCTTTCGACGATGACACCTCCAAATATTTCTGTAATATTGAATAGTTTTCTTAAATACTAAAAAGAGTATTTATCTGGTCTATTGGCGGCGTCCATGCGTCGGGTTGTCTCTCTCCCTATAATTTAGCGAGGGGGCCGATGGCTGGCCATGCGTCATACTCGGGAACGGGTGCTACTTGTGGTTACTGGTCAAACTTGAATTCGTATATGCGGTGATGTTAGTTATTTCGACTATCGATTTGGAGTTGTTCCCACGAGAATGTAAGTGCGTGCTCCTATTTCACTATGCCTCCTTCTGCTAGAGGAGAAATCTTTAATTTTTTAACTGTTTTTAATTTTTTTATCATTATTAATTACTTAAGATGTCACGTGGAACATGGTGTAATGGTTGCAGCTCCTTACAAACGTTTTGTAAAAGAAAAAACTTGGCGATTAAATAGAGTGGCGGAGAGTTAATTGCCAGTTCTTCTCTTCCGTTCTACGCCCTTGATTTGAGAACTGGCAGTAAATGTAAAATTAGAATCATTTCATATATATTTTTTTGACGTTCATGTGTACATAGTCTTACCTATAACGTATGAATAAATGATTTGAATTTACTACGTTGTTCTATCAATTTAATTGATCGTGAGAGATCGATGTATTTTATTAAGCGCTATTAAATGAAAGTATATTTACGTTCATTCTTAAATTGGCATGATACAGCTTTTATTTTCTGTATACGATATTGATTTACAAGACAGAATAGACAATGAGCAATTCCTTTTTTATGAAGCCTCATTCGGTACATGTTTGATATCTTTTGTTTTACGATAAATAATTCAGAGCTTGTAACTGTATCAAGGAAAGGTATGTCAGAGATATTGCTTAAAGCTTTTATTTTTAAAGAAATATCATTTGTCTATTACATACAACAAGATACTAACTCGTATTTTGTTGTATGCTTAGTTCACGAAAACATCAAATGTTGAATATTATATTTTACACGCTTTATATTAGCTTCACCTGTATGTATGTATGTAACCGACTCCTTCGGACTCGATTTTGAGCCACTTTAAACGGACAGATTTAAATCAAACTTTGTACACTTATAAAGAATCAGCGACAATATAATAATTTCATAGGTTTATCTCGAAAAAACAATGAAATTTTTTTAAGTCCACAAAGCAATGCGATTAAATTGAGACAACACGTATTGCTGCTAGGATTAAAAAGTGGAAAATCAATATAGTTTAAAAAAACTATACTTTAACTTACTGAAAAAATATAAGTAAAATATATCTCTGTGCTCTATTGATAGTTTAAGGGTTAAAATGCATTAGTCAAAGATTTATTTCCCTCTCAACTGGATTACGAATACGAAAAAGACTAGACTAGACAACTTTAGAGTTCTCATATACGTTTGTTTAAAGGATAGAATTTAGTGTATGAGGGTGTGTGTGAGTATGAATTTGGTAACAGCAACTGCGAGCTCTGAACTGACCTCGGACCTATTATACTTATTGGGCCGGGGACTTCGTTTAGTGTCATTTTATTAGTCAAATTCAAATTCAAATTCAAAAATCATTTATTCACGTAGGTAACACAATGTACACTTGTGATTCGTCATTAAAGAAATAAATATTAATGATTCTAATTTTACATTTACTATTTTATATTTACAAGGGCGTAGAACGGAAGAGAAGAACTGGCAATAAACTCTCCGCCACTCTTTTTAATCGCCATGTTTTTTTTTTACACAACGTTTGTAAGGAGCTGCAACCATTACACCATGTTCCACATGACATTTTAAGTAATTAATATTGATCTTTATCAATGTTAGTAATAGTCAATATTTAAGTTCGTACTTGTACGTAAGTACAACGGCTAAGATGGTGTAGAAGCACATGCTCTAGACAGTTAAGATTAACTAAAACATAGTCTCAAAACTTTAATGATAATCGCGCTGCAAAGTGTGCGATCAGTCTCGAAATTTCTCACTAAACTGCCTTGCAATGTCGCAATTAAATTCTCAACTGTAATTAGTACACAGAACGATATAACTTTGTAATTAACTCGAATTCGCCTGGGTTTATTCGCTCCGGCGGCGTAAAAAATACGATTCTAAGCATCTGCGTAAATTGTTTTATCTTCAAGACCTTGGAGGTCACAACCTACGCCTCGTTTAAATTATTTGTATTGTTTATTTTATAACGCTTTGATGTTTTATTCTAATTGGTTTTGGGTAGTTTTCTGGGTATAATTAATTTAATCTACCTATTCAAATAATACAAATAATTATTTGAATGATAGGTAGACTATACTATTAGAGTTTCCTTTCGATAAACACCAGTTTATGTACATATTTCAGTCAATTATCGTTACAAATATAAAAAGTATACATACAAACGTTCCTTATATAATGCTCTATCTTCTGGTGTAGATATGTTCTAAAATACATTGGTTAGTTTTTGAGAAAATTACGTTTATGTACATATTGCAATCAATTATCACATAGAAGAAGTATACATGAGAATTTATTTAATTTTTAATTTACTTTTTTTAGCAAAATATTAATATATAAATGAATTTACTAGTCGGTATATTATACGAATAGATGATTTAGTTGAAAATTTTTCTGAGCTCTAACGCCATAACAATTTTTTAATGAAATGAACTTTTTAATGTATTAACGAAAGCTCTTCTTGCGTTACAACTCACGTATATGCACCCTTTATCAATGTGCACTCGAAATGGAGCGAAGAAAATCAATATATCCCCAAGCCTAGTTGAGGAGACCTAGTTAGTTCAAAGCCTATTTGTTGATGCTGATTTTGACAACATACTCCAAAACTGTTTAGATAACCCTTTGAATATTGACCAGCCTTTGATGCTGACACGTGAGGTGCCATGGAATCATATTCTGAACGGTACACAAACATGTATAATACATAGATATGTATGATACATGTTTGTGTACCGTTCCGATAGTATGTGTGTAATTTCTCAACACAATGATGATTTATTAAAAGTTTAGTCTTATTCATTTCAATAACCCTTATTGGAGTTTTTTTAGAATTTTAAAATTTACCAAAACGATATAAATATATATTTTAACAGAAATTTACTGCTATTAATAATTAAAGGTCAATAAACGTTATTTTAATCAAAATCACGTTGGACAGAAGTTTACTGCTATTAATAATTAAAGGGTAATTAACGTTATATATTCTTCTATAGAAAGAACAGATGTGTACAAAAATAACATTTCATATAAATTCCAACCTAAAGTGGAATTAACCAGCGAATTTCACGAATAATAGCCATCTATCAGGCATCGGCGACCGCCATTCAATTACCCATTTATTCTGCGAGACAGGTGAAGCTTGCAAAAGTACCGTATCGGGTGAACAAGAGTAATTCTCGATACAATATGGGCTTTATTTCCGTTTCACTAATTGCCATCAAAGTGATGAGGCTATTGCAGTAAACTTTCGTAGCAAAGTTTCGCGTAGGCGAGCGTACTTTGTTCGAGCAATGCAGATGAATTAATTTTAGACTTACAAAATATTTTTTTGTATTTAATTATAAAAAAACGATGCAACGAAGATTGTTGTAAAAATATTTTATTTAATGGGTATTGGAAAGAAAATAAATAAGTTTTATTTTTGACGCCGATAAAATCAACGGTGTTCCTAGTATTATTGTGTATAAAATTTAATAAGAATTTAATCTTGTAAAGTCTTGTGTTCTGCTAATAACTGACCAAATAGTAATTTCTGCACAGTTATAATGACATTCTTAAATACTGCTCTTTCTTTAGCTTTTTAAACAAAGCTTTAATTGCCATTTAAAAACTATTAAAACCATACAATTGACAACAATGAGAACACCCAAACGATTGCAAACGATTTACTAAAATAAAATATGTCGGACTTTTGTAAAGCCAATATTATTCTTAATTAACAATTTATTCACTTAAATTTCATTCGTATTTAATTAAACTACGAAGCCAATCAAACTGGAGTTTACAGAATTTTTGAAATAGCAAAGCGAAATACAGACCACTACTATACTTTGATTTTAAGTACACGTTTTTACATAATTAATTTAGAAATTTAAAACTTGGCAATATGTAATTAAAATCACACATCGCTTATATCTTACAGTTTTATAAGGTTATATAAAATTCTCGTGTCGCGGTGTTTGTAGTTAAACTCCTCCGAAACGGCTTGACCGATTCTCACGAAATTTTGTGTGCATATTGGGTATGTCTGAGAATCGGACAACATCTTTTTTTCATCCACCTAGGTCCTATTTTATTTTTATTTTTTAGACAAAATTTTTGTTTTCTTATGATACATACAACCCTAAATTTTCAACCCTCTACGATCAACCCCTATTTTTTATTATAGTAGATAGTAATTTTTATTGTACTGAAAAAAATGTTTCCTAGAAATAATATACTACATAGCAAAACAACGTTTGCCGAGTCAGCTAGTAAACTTATAAAACTGACTAAATGTCCAAAGATTTCAATTGTTAATAAGATCGCAAAAACAATTGAATACAGCACAAACATTTCATAGAACAAACAAAAGTAAATATTTAATTTCTTTAAATACATGTAAAATGTATAACTATGTTAACTAGACTTATATGATGACGAAAATAATTTACAGATTTGGGAGAAAATAACAAAGCCTGCATAGTAAAGTATAAACCTAATCACATTTCTATAGAGAGCTTAGGAAAAACATATTTATCTTCATTTAACTTACGATAGTACCCATTAGTGAATTAAAACAACTCAGCAAAAGCTTTCTTGATATCAAATTGATATTTATCATCAATCATTTGAAAGGGAATTGAATTACAGAAATCGTTTAGCCTAGATCTCTTAGTAACTTTACAGATTATCTCTATGTTGTAGTTTTTTATGAGTATTGAAAACTGCCGTGCTCATAATTATGAATAATACTGAGTTTCATTTATCTAATACGAAATTCCATTCGTAACACATGTATATCATTCCACAACTAAGAATTTATTAGGCACTTTTTGCTGTAAGTATGTAGAACCAGCCTATCGAACCAATTCTTACATTTAAAAGCGTACTAATTCCTTAAAAGACGGCAATACTCTTGCGAGTCTTGCGAGTCTTCTAGCATTGTGGATGTCTATGGGCTTAACATCAGACCAGCTGTTTGTGCCAATTATCAGTTTAGGCGTTAACGATTTTTCATTTTTATATTAAGTACGTGACAATTAATCATTTTTAATTACCCGAATTACTAAACATATATAATTTATTTATTTATTAAAATTCACTACATCTAGCAATCTATCTAAAATAAAATACATGACAATTATGGTGAAAATAAATGTTACAAATAATAAAAATATTCCCTTCACTTCCAATTTTATATTTTACTAGTAATTTTTTGCTTAACAATGTGCATTAGGTATCAGATAGACACTTAACAATTTTTTTAAATTTAATTAATCTCTAGTCTGTACCAATTATATCAAGCTCTGGATAGCTGTGTCTATTCTGTTATATTCGCGAAGAATTCGAATGAGAGTCGCTAAACTCCTGATTTGGTTTTTACAGACCGAATCTGAAAAATTCTGCTGATTTTGAAGCTTAGGAATAAATAAGGGATATATAATTAGAATAAAAATGTGTTTTTCATTAAGGGTTGTGTGAATGGTGGTGTATTATTAATTACGTTTCCCTACTGATGCCATGCAAAAATTGTTGTTAAGAACTAGGATCACTTGACAGAATAGTGAATGTATTCAACAGAATTAAGAAAAGGTTTATTACGTTAAATGACTATATAAATTGCTGCTGCTTAAAAACCTTTATTGTTTTCATCACACCGTTTAAGTAATCCAAGGTCCAAGGTCAATTTGAGCTAACGATGGCTACTTGTCATTCGCTACAAAAACAGAAATGGCTGAGATTATAAAAATTTCTTCCGTTAAAACCGCTTAGTCTGTCTTAAATGAGGCCAGAGTAATGTGAGTAGGTGCAGGGTTGTCAACATTTTGTCACTATCAAATATTACTAATTTATGCATTAATTTTTCTAGTATGAACCACCAGATGCTTACTTACTTTATGCTCTGCATTATATGACTATGAATATATACAAATAATTGTTTATCGTTAAAGAGGCTTTATATAATATACATAATCAACACATAACTAGCTTATGTGGTCTCTAGCAGAATGACCAGCGCTGTGGAACATGCAGGGCTAATTACAGCCACAGCACACACGCATTACATACTTGAAACGAACCGAATGGGAAAAGGAAAAAAAAATATATATCTCTCTCATAATATCTTAATATTTAATTTTTTCTCTTTGATTATTGTTATATTGTGTGTTTATGTGTGTGTGTTTTTGTTTGTAATAAATAAAATAATTAATAACATACATTTTATATCTAAATATGTTTTAAACTATGCCCATTTACAAAGGTTTTGGTGTTGCCAAATTGATTCTAATCATGAAAACTGGAAACTTTGATATGTTGTTCGTAGTAGTTAAAAAATGTTTGCTATATAAAATATAAGAATAAGAATTATGAGTAACTATAATTTGGCATAATTGAATAGTGCCAACCCTAGCCTGTTTCTTGACCCGTTTCACTATGAAAGGGCGTGATGCCGCGGGCCCACTTGGCAACTCTGAAAGACTTTTTTCATTTGAAATTATCTGAATACTGTAATTACAACACACAACTAACGTCTATGCAAGTACGACATTCCCTACTAACATATATAGCATTTTTTAAACTGTATTTTATGGAGCAAGAAGCCTGGTTCTCGTACGAATGGAGCACCTAAATATTTAAGAAGAAACTTAATATATGTAAAAGTTACGTGTCCTACCGGTTTTGGTTGGGGTAGCGAATATTTTTTTTTTTTAAAGTTATACTTCTTTAGGCGCGTTATGAAAAATTTATGAGAGTGAAATTTTACTATGCGCGCGCACTGTGACACAAAATTAACAGAATGAAGTTGCCCACGGAAGATGCTACGGCATTGGACATAATTTAAAAACAACATTCGAATAATAATAGAATTTATGTTACACTTAATGTGAACTTTATTGACTATAATGACTCCTTTTCCAGTCTTTGATTATTTAATTGTAATTAATTATTTGCATGTAATCAAAAACTATTTTTAATAATGCCAAAGAAGTATAACTTCTTACGCGCGTACATAAGTACACGAACCCTTTTTTTATATATAAGAACGATCTATAGGCCGGAAACGCAACCACTAAAATGGGTGTCCATGAACTGCGATGACTGCCCATTTTCGGCGTACACTAGTTTGCCCATATACCTATAAAAATAATAAAACCTCATCCACCCGCGCTGCTATTTTCTAACACTGCATAACCCAAATATCTGAGTCTCGGAGGATTTAAAACATTATCGTAATTCAATCATTTTTAAAAGAAAGTGTATATAAAAGCTGTTCTAATAACTATTCATTTTAACTAGAACAATTAAAAACATCCAGTTCTCACACAATAACTTCAAAGCTGATGGAAACATTGTCCCGAATGAAGATTTCTTGTCAAATAAAGAACGTCTATTGTTTTGAGTAATGTAGGCGTAGAATTAATAAACAGAAACGCTCACTGCTTGAAGAAATCAACGCAGGAGAAATGGGAGACAATATTTCGTGAATATTATTCTTCATTTATACAACAATAGTTTATTTTGTGTATTATTCGTATTTTTAATTAGGTTAATGTATTTGACCATAAGAGCAACATGACATGCTGATTAAAAAAATACGTGTAAAAATCGGCACAAAACGGCAAAATTTTTTGCTTTGTAATGCACATATTAACATATTTAGAAAATTAAAACTACAAGCTAAATTAAACCAAAAATTGAGCTTGTTGTTTTAATTTCTTGCCGTGTTTTTTCTTTTATATACACTTGAATATTACAAAAACTATATAAGAAGGTAAGTAACTCTCAATGGCATATAGGGCAGACACATTTCGACGTCATTTTATACAAATAAGTAGGTCACCAATCTTTTGTGACTTCCAAACTAAAACGTTCGTTTGGTCTATGATCGATTAGGCATAGTGAATTTTAAATACATTTTCTTCATATTTGCATTATTGGCTTCCCAATATAAATGCGGTTTAGTGACTGAGGTTGGTAAATCAACGTATAATATGTATTTTAATTGAAAGCGAATTTTTTGTCAAATAGCAGTGTTGGCGTAGTGGCTTCAGCGTGCGACTCTCATCCCTGAGGTCGTAGGTTCGATCCCCGGCTGTGCACCAATGTACTTTCTTCCTATGTGCGCATTTAACATTCGCTCGAACGGTGAAGGAAAACATCGTGAGGAAACCGGCATGCCTTAGAATCAAAAAGTCGACGGCGTGCGTCAGGCACAGAAGGCTGATAATCGACTTGCCTAGGTATTAGATTACCAAATGATCATAAAACACATACAGAAATCTGAGGCCGAGACCTAAAAAGGTGGTAGCGCTATTGATTTTTTTATTTTAATTGTCAGTGTTATCTTCAAACACACTTAGTTAATGATAAATAATACCTAATCTAATCTAAAACCTATTGTTGTTTTAAAAGATATATGCTAAGCAAGAGATATGCTTGTTTGAAAGTGCTAAAACTTTTGTTGCTGCACCTCTAATAATCTGCTTTTTTTTCTCGTACTATTAACCCTAAGGTTGACGATAAAAACCCAGCCAATACTTTTTTGTTGTGCATTAAATTAAAAGAGCTAACAGATACTCACCTGGCAAGGAACATAAGATTATCTGATTTATAAAAAACGCAACCTAAGACTAGCAAGACAAGTTCTACTTCGCTAATTCATCCTTGAAGCTCTTTAATGGCCCACGACGTGATAAATTGTATATTATATATATACTTATATACTATATAAGTTCTTATGTAAGTGACTATTGTCTGTTATGAGAATAGATGTCTTTAAATCTAGACTAAAACCCACAAAGGGCTATAGCGCTGTTTTATTGTTTGTAAAATAAAAGTATTAACGTTTGTCTAAAAATTAACCCGTAAATATTAACTCCAGTTGGAGTCATTTTGTTAATAACGATAAGTTTTTACTGCCACAGCTATTGTTTGGATAAAGTTTTTATTTAGACAAAGCTTGTTAATAAAAGTTGAAACATAAACGTTGAAGACACGCAGGCAATCAGAATTTATATTATTTTACTATTATCATTTTAGTATTTTACATATTACCTTTACCTTCTTTAAAACATAGAAATAGTAGGTATCCTATATTGAATACAATTTTTTTTTAATAATTATAAAGTTCACAAAAAGGAGTGCGACTTTACATGAATTACAATCCTATACAATAATTATGGCTAATAACTTATATTCTGTTTACTTAATTTTCTACAATACTAATAATAGCTTAAACTAAGGTAATGTTCATCAACAGTCTTAGTGTTCTATTATGATTAGACACCGTGTTCGTGTGTCTGAGATACCGCACTTGCACTTATATTCTCTACACTACTCTTAGCTTTTGTTGGTGTTTAAGAAAGTCATTTGCGTTCCAGGCCATAAGTTTTAGAATGTTGGTCATTTTTGGACATTAAATGTAGCATACAAAATAATATATAATAATAACGCATGCAAAATTATAATAGACAAAGAATAATAATATATCAGCGATTCACAGATACCAATATAATAATAATACCTCAAAGCATTGTGGTACACAGTTTCTATCGCGGTTTTTAGCCTGGTAATAAATTAAAGTTTTAATCGGTTGATAAATCTCGGTATAGATTATGTTATCGTTATGTAAATTGTGACTATAGGTATAGAATCGATAAAGAATATTTCTTCCGCAAAAGGTGTTCCTTTTTTTTAATATAATAGAAACAATGTCGTAACCGTCGCTTTCGGCATAACAAAGGCAAGCCCTTTGTAATGCCGAAAGCTGAGATCTTTGAATTAACCAGACTTCACTTCATTAGCGCGCTGCGTGCCAGGCGCTCTAAGCCGCCCTTACCGCCGGACCGCACTTCTCTTCTACCCCCTTTCTCTAGAGAAAGAGAGTCTAGACTCCTGTGAACGCAATAATATCGTCTAATTTGTCTCGCGACAGTGAATCCCCAGTACGTAGCAACAATCCAGGTGTATTATGTATCCCAATACCAATTAAATTACTTGGAAGAGGCTTTGTGTGTCGTGATAAGAAGATAATAACCAGGTATTTGTACTGTGAATTTACGTTTAGAGAGAGTGCTTTATATCAGGGAGTTGCAAATAAAACATACGTATATCAGTTGATTATTCTGATTATTATCTACCATTTAATGATAATAATGAGTGTAATTACTCACTTAGTCTAAGGTGTAAGGAATGATGATATCACGATGTTTTCCGCCTGCTTCGTTTTTTTAAACATCGTAGGTTCGACGGCTCATTGGTCTAGTGGTTAGTGCGAATCCATGGGTCCCGGGTTCGATCCCCGGCTGAGACAAACATCCATGTGATGAGCATTTGGCGTTGTGCTTAGGTCTTGGGTGTTTAAATAAGTATTTATATGTCTATCTATCTATAATATGTATGTATATCCGTTGCCTAGTACCTATAACACAAGCTTCACCAGCTTAGCATGGGACAAGGTCAATTGGTGTAAATTGTCCAATCATAAAAAAAGGTATTTAAAAAACAAAGGTTATTTATCCTGCCAAAGCTTTCAAGTTTAAAAATAACATTGCATTGTATCGGTTGTTAATGTACGTCTAGACTATTCAATGCCTACATAGTGCATTAAGCTGTCAACACACACAATACAATGGTTCTTTAGATAAAATTAAATCAGAGCTTGATCAGACAGCCTTTCAATAGCATAATGGAAGTTGCGGTTCTTAGACTTCAAAGACACTCTTGTGTAGAAACTAAAATGAAAGGGTACATTATACTGTATATTCATAAATTAATTAAGGATAATCTATGTCATATTTCAGATCTGAATTAATGTGAGATTCAGTGAAACTCTGCTTCTTTTATTATGTGAACAGCTAAATTAATTAGTATTGGTCTAGTTACTAGTTAGTGAATTGAGGATGCGACTGTCATCTCTGAGGTGGTATATACGAACCCCGAGCACCTTTCTTATTGTTTGGAAACCTTGTACGGTAAAGACAAATATCGTCAAGATACCGGCATGATTTTGGCCCAAAAAAATTGATGGTGTGTTTCACATACTTGTTTCTTAAGAAAAAAACAAATAAAGGCGGAACAGAAACAGAAATCTAAGGCATGTAGCACCAATGGGTTTTTGAGTAATTACATCCACTAACGATGTCACCATAAAGATATAAGTATAAGAAAACTAAGATTAATACTAATATCTTATAGAGAAATTTTTACAAAACCGTTTTTGTAAAAATAGTAAGTTAAATAGACGCAAATTTCTTTGAAATAAAAGTATAGTAACGAATCCTACTTTGGCAGAAAGCCAATATCCGAATTGTGTCCTCCTATTTCCTATTTAAGGACATGAAAGGGAAACAATTTTAGGCCTAATTGCGTCCGTGCAATCGTACGAGATTGCTTTGAAATGAAATAAGTAAATATGGATTACTTTTCCATAAACGTGGACGATGTTATAAAAATAAATGGTATGCTATTTCAATGGCTCCTAAAGACCTGACCGAAACGGTTCGGAATGCATGTGAAGAATAAAACGTGATAATATTATCATTTTCCTTTGAAAAACCACATTCTCCTGAGATTTTCTTAGAAAGATTTAACGGAAAAACATTGTTTGAATGGAGAATCAATATGCTTCTTATAGCAAGATTTTTATTTGTATACAATCCGTTGATATGTTCAAGTGTTTAGTTAGGGATTGTTTAAACAACGCAAACATTAATTATACCTACTCAATAATGCATATAAGGTTTCAATAATAATCATTTCGTTCGTTAAAAAAAAGTTCGTTGACCTCTTGCTTTATAAAACAAAATTAATAAGATAAAATCTTATAAGACTATTAAAGAGTCTGCCATCTTAATATTATCGACCAAGTAGCAATTATCTTAAATATCACTTATATTTATATTCATATATAGCTAATATTATTTCCAGTTCGCCTGGTTTTGCTGTGCTCTAAGGTTACTTGAAAAAACCCTTAAAATGATAATGATATTATGACACATATAATGACAATTACAATTATTAAAAGGCCGGCAAGGCACTCGCGTGCCCTCTGGCATTGAGAGTGTCCATGGGCGGCGGTATCACTTAACATCAGGTGAGCCTTCTGCCCGTTTGTCCCCTATTCTATAAAAAAAAAACAGCATGAATTCAATAAATGCTAAAAGCTTAGTAAAATACAAGCTCTATATTTTAACAACTTATTAAAAACCTAAACTAAATGAATGGAATAAACAGCGCATTTTATGAAACTTTTGTGTAGTGATGAAGAAAATTTCTACTTTTAAAAATACTTTAAGAAGCGCGCCGAGTTAAAATAAACTGAGAATCCTAGAAAACGAATTTACAGTTTGTTAATGTTGTATGAATAATTTAAATGTTTAATATCTGCTATAAGTTTTGAAAAAACTACGCGACAACGTTGTGGTTTCTTAATATGGTAATCAGAAACAAATAATTTCATAGTTGAAGGACTACGTATAATTTATATTAATATATTTTTTCATGCATATATATTTATACTGTTCTTATCGTTTCTGGTATTGGGCATAATAATTGAATCAAAATCGATTCAGTGCGTGATGTGTAGAATAATACGAGTAGTTTATGGATTTTATTATTACACGATTGTTAGTATTTAAATTATATTTTATTATGGTATGGTTAAACAATTTAATAAAAAATATTCTCTATTTTTTTAATTAATCTGAAATAAATTAAGATGAAGAATCTCTTTAGGTCTGGGCCTCAGATTTCAGAATCTGTTTTATGATCATTTTTCAATCTAATAGGCAAGTAGGTGATCAGCCTCCAGTGCCTGACACACGCCGTCGATTTTTTGGGTGTAAGACATGTCGGTTTCCTCACGATGTTTTCCTTCAGCGTTCGAGCGAATGTTAAATGCGCACATAAAAAGAAAGTCCATTGGTGCACAGCCGGGGATCAAACCTCCAAGCTCACGCTAAAGTCACTAAGCCAACACTGCTTCTTTAATGAATACTTATTGGAATATGTAATTGCTTATATTGTGGTTTACAAATATTAATTGAATGTTTGTCGTTTTCAGCATTTTGCAAAACCATTATCCTTCCACTAATGTCTTTTAAATAAATTATAGTTAGACTAAACAATCTTGCTCACCTACACTTGGCAGTTATATAAAAAAACTATCACTTCTGCGTCAAAAAACACGTTACAAAATGACGATTCACAAAACTACAAAATACATACATATATGAAATAACAATTCAACGGATAATCGCTTCCTATTCGTCAGTCACGGGCATTTCTCTAAAATCGCAGAAAACTCGACACGGAAATATCCAAGCAGCCGGTACATCGCAAAAACACGGACCTCCAGCTGTCATGTAAAAAATCTCTAACAAGGTTTTACGTTTTTGTTTCTGAAAATCTGTGTCGTTGAAAAACTATCCACTCGGCTTAACGACCTCCTATATTAATGGTCCCCATTTTGGTATCGACGTGGATAAATTTTAGGCTCCCGATGGCTGGATAAAGCTTATGTTCGGTATCACTTTAATGAGCCTTCTTTATTGAATCGAATGCTAAGATCGTCTTTTAATTGCGATCGTTAATTTTCTAGTAGGGGTTAATTTGGTAGGATAAAACAGTATATTTTCAAGCGTTTGTGTTTAAGTTTGTGTAACATTAGAAGCTTATCATGTCTTTGCTATCGAAGTATGGCTGTTTAAACCATTTAATAAATATTTATATAAGTTAAATATATATAATTATATAATTCATAATTATACAGTTGTAATATAATTCAATAAAAAATACCGTACCGTACCACTTCCGTAAATTAATTTTGTAATTAAATTTCCTAATTGAGTTACATCGTTCCTTGGATATTTAATTGAATTAAGAATGGATCCTGAGTAATATCTGCCCAAATAATTTTCATAAAAGTATATCTAATACATAGCTTACCTTCCAATTTTACGTACAATGAAAAATAATAGTTGATAGTTGCACTATAAATTGTAAAAGTTCAAATTGAGACAACAACATTGATAATTGATTTTAAATTGATACGTTTGAACGTGTACCGAGATTACAAATCATGGCGGTAAGCCGTGTTAAATCTCTGCGTAATTTTAATTATTTTAAACTATTCTATATAATAATTACACAAAGTAATGTATTGTATTTAATTCAATTGACGACTCAGTAGGTCCGTAAGTATTACAAATGCAATAGAAAAATATAACCATATTGTAATTTCCGGATTTATGTATATCCGTTTGGAATCCTAGTTTTGCTACTAACGAACATTTTACAAATTCGGTATTTGTACTGAGTTATTTACATGGTATTGGTAAAATTATATTTTTTAATAATTTTACCTTCAAACTTCAAACGTTTATCGAATTTAATTAATTTCATAACTTTTATTTACAAATATATAGCAATTGAGCAATTGACGAACAACCAGCTGATTAGTTCAAAACAAATCTTTAAAATGCACACGCGATAACTCCTTTCTAGAGGAGTGCAGCCGAATAAAAATTAGCGTAATTCAATTTTACGAAACCGAATCGCATAACGAATTGTAACTAAAAATATTCCATTTTAAAATAATACAAGCCTAGATCCATTGTACAGATAGGATTTTCCGAAACAAAGGGAAAATGGGACAACTATTTTTTAGACAATAACCCAACTCCACAATAAAAATATAAAAATGGCCGCCAACCCAATGTACTGTGTACACATTTCCTATTCAGAACAAAACTGCAAGACCCATAAATATGAAAATATTAACCCAAATTTCGGAAGTTTGTAACGTATTTTTAGAACACGTGATAATTATATGTTCGCTTTATTAATTAATTGCAGTGCAGTGTTGGCCTAGTGGCGTCAGCGTGTGACTCTCATACCTGAGGTTGTAGGTTCAATCCCCGGTTGTGCACCAATGGACTTTCTTTCTATGTGCGCATTTAACATTTGCTCGGACGGTGAAGGAAAACATCGTGAGGAAAGCGACATGTCTTAGAATCAAAAAGTCAACGCCGTGTGTCAGGCACTGGAGGCTGATCACCTACTTGCCTATTAGATTTAAAAATGATCATGGAACAGATTTAGAAATCTGACTCCAAGATTAAAGAGGCTGTAGCGCTACTGTTTTTTTTATTCGTTAATTAAATATAAATTATAAGGATTAAAATTGAATGGAATTAAATTACTGTTGTATAAATAATAAAACATTGAGTTTATTTATCACACAGATAATTGTGTCAGATATTAACCGCACGAAACATTGGAATAATCAAATCTAGATAAATGAACGTGAAATATTTAAAGCAATAATAATAATTCACATATAAAGTGTATTTTATTTATGAGCCAAAATTATGATTTATTAGGAATGTAGGTCTTTGCGGAATAAGGATGGTTATAATTAATAAGGCCTCATTAATGTGGACCAAATAATAAAATCTCAATTAAAATAAGAAACACTCAAATTTGAAATAGCCTAAATAAATTATGAAAATGTCGTAATGAGTTTGATTGCGCGGGTAGAAGGAATACATATTATTTTGAGCATGGAATATCGTCCTTTATGTATGAAAAACTAAAAAACACACACATCGCTTCCGATTATTACAAATAAAAAGCTATTAACCTTTATAAATAAACATTGTATGTTTCAATTCAATTACGTTGATTCACAGGCCCATGAAAAAGTGACGATTAAATTCTATTTAAACTCTGAAAGACGTAATTAAGGATTTATATTATTCATTGTACAATCACGAGCATTGCGCATTAAATTCCCATTTTTACGTAAACATTTTGTTTATCGATATTTGGGTTCATTGTGTCAGGAAATGGTCCCTAACTTCGAAATGGCACGGAATTTAGTACGCTTAGACACGCAACTAATTACGTCCGGGGTAAATTGACAAATTTTCTTTTAGCTATTTCTATGACGCTCATTACCCTTTTATTTTTCTTTTTATATCACTTAAATAATATTTATATAATAAATTAGTTACCAAGAAAAATCATATTATAAGATTCTTCTGTGCTAATAAACTATTATATTTCTCTGTTATGTTATAAATAAAGGGTTTTATCATCACCTATTACATATTACTTTACATTCAAGGTACAAAACTTGGATTATAATAAAACTAAACGAAAACTTATCACAATTTCAGACGCAATATAAAAAGCGACACTTCTTTCGGAAGCCGCGAAAAGGGAAAACAAAGGAAAACGATATAAAAGTATGTCGATAAAAAAGATGGAAATCTAAAACATACTATTCAGATTTACATAACATTTGGCCAAATATTTGATCGAATACGAAATATTGTTTTGCTAAATCGTGAAATATTGCTTTTTTCGTTTGCATTTAACTTAATTGCAGCTTAACTTTTGAGTTATTAGTTTGCTTTTGATATGAATTGAAATTGATAGCAGTATGGTATTTAAGATTAAATTTTCGTTTTGTGCCCTGTTATATGCGATAAAGTATTGCAAAATGGAAATGAAATGTGGCTTTTTATGTGTGCATTGTAAGATTGCACATAATTTTTTTGTTGTGATAATTGTTTTTGAGGTTACTTTTTCGTGTACTCTAGCATGATTTATTCAAATGCGTATGAAAAGTTCATTTCAGCTGACCGGGCTGAAATGGCAGTATTTTTAAAAGAAAAGTTTGATTTAATGGGTTCCATCCCTAGTTCATCTTCAGGTTTGATTTCCGGCGAGGATAAAATAGGTTTAGAGACTAAAGGATGACTTAGTCACATGTTATAAGGAAACACCAGAAAATCAAAAAATATTCATCTACCAATTACCCTAAGACTTCACACGTCGGTGTTTTGTAATGAAAACGGCAAATTTAAGCAAACACTGTTAACGGAATATATTTTACTACTAGCTGCCCCCGCGAACTTTTTTTCGCCTTTATATGATTTTCTTACTTAGCCTACCTTTTTAGTAGCTACATATCAACATTTTGCTATGCTGCTACAGACTGTTCGTTTTTCCTTAATATTCTTTTTCTTTTTGATAGATATGATTGAATTTGAATTTGGTGCAGTAATAATAAAGTACAAATTAACTCTTTGACGTTAGGAACACACCTACATTGCTTAGACAACAGTGAGTGCTTGTAATCTAATATGAACTTTATTACATAGCAATAAATTTTAATTAGAAAACGTATGGGAAAAAGAAAAGGGCTGTTTTTAGGGTTTTCCCGAAAATTATTCGAATTCTTATCGCCATAAAAACCATCCTTGGATGAAGTCGAACGTTCGAAAAAAAAAGAATTGGTAAAATTGGTCCAGGTGTTGTTGAGTTATGCGCTTACCAACACATTTTGCAATTCATTTTTATATTATAGATTACAATTATAAACATTTCTAGAATGAGATTCTCTGTATTAAAATTATGATTAATTTTTACAACGTTCAAAGACTACGGCAAGCCTTTGTTTCCTAACAAGGACAAAAGATTATATAAAATATGGCACAGATAAAATATATTCGTGGTAATTGACGGGTTGTTGCTAAATTCAACATAATAAAAACACGGTTTTAATTTACTTCGCTCATTGAAGGGTTAAATCCCTTTTTGTGCGTTATTAATTTTACTCTCTGTATCAAATGAGTTCGTAATTATATTTTTTGTAATCAAAAAAGTGTTTTTATATGAAAAAGAATGAAAAAAGATATTAATCTTTTATCGAAAACATATACCAATCTTTTTATGTATTTTAACAAGTAAAATGTAAAGTGTAATATGTATAATGATTATGATTGATACAATATTGTTTTTAAATTAATATGGAAATTAAAGTAGTTAATGATCCATTAAATAACCTTAATTATATCTATACAATTATAACGGAGCATGGTATGATTTTTTTGTAATTTTGCGACGAAGAAACTATAAACTACTAGACCGATTAAAAGTTCAGTTTCACCGAAAATAAATTCCAGCGGTGCAAGGCCAAAAAGTTAGTCATGTCAAAACACTTACGCATCGATTCATAAACTTTACGGTTCTTTCATTTGTAAAATATTTATTAAATCGAGTACAACCATTGAATAGTTTTTAATAAAATTCTTCAAATGAATCTATATTTAGAAATAAACGAAAAATTGGAATAACGGTCAAGTGGGCTTATAGTGTTCTTTGAAGCGCTATTAATTCAATTTTCTATCTGAAAAGAGATTTTGAATATTATTATGTATTTTTATTTGAAAGGAACTATCGTGCTTTATTCCTTTTATCTGATTATCATTGATGCTTTAATATTCAAAGATATAATATCCTTTTTCCTTGCTATCTTATATCCTAAGGTATCTATATTATATATAAAAATGAAACCCGTTTTCCGTTGTCACGACATAACATAAAAAGGGCTTGACCGATTTGTCTGATTTTTTTTATAATATACGTTGAAGTACGAGGATGGTTCTTACGGAGAAAAATTAAAAAAAATTGAGTGAAAAAGTCTAAAAACAATACTTTTCTATATTCCCATACAAAATATTCGTAATAATACTTAAAAGTCAATTTGAACTTTAATACCATATCATAGAGTTCAAGTGTTAGTGGAGGGGTTCCGGGAAGGTAAATTTTTATTTTTGACATAATGTATTTGTTGTCTTATCAACTTTCTTTTTTTATCTTACTAGCAAGACCAGTGTCCCGAATAGCAGAATAACTATTTAAAAAAAATAAAGAATAGACTGTTAGGCGGTACGATATTCGCCAGGCCAGCTAGTAGTATTATAAAAAACTCTGTTGTTTAATAACCAAAACCTGATTTTATCTTTTTAAAGACAATTCACACCAATTGACCTAGTCCCATGCTAAGCTGGTGAAGCTTGTGTTATGGGTACTAGGCAACGGATATACATACATATTATAGATAGATAGACATATAAATACTTATTTAAACACCCAAGACCTAAGCACAACACCAAATGCTCATCACATCGATGTTCGTCTCAGCCGGGGATCGAACCCGGGACCCATGGATTCGCAGTCAGGGGTACTAACGACGACCAATGAGTCGTCAATTAAAAATAAACAAGCATAAACTTAGCTTCTTGTATCTAAAATACTAAATTTCCCTAAATATATAAATAAGCTTCTTAAACAATTATCTGAGCCTTACTTATGTCCCATTTATCAAAGTTGGCTATTTGACAGGTGAAAGTTTTAGTAACTTGTCTCAAATTTAAGCATAAATCATGGAATACATTTCAAAGAGTTACACGAAGTTCTAGAATCTTTATCCATTCCGGACTTGTCAAGTTTAAAATGTCAAGTTGAAATTTGCAAGTATCGTATTTATGTCAAAAATTATTCCCGCCTAATTGACAGCATGTTTGATTACGAAGGGTCGATGGAAAAAATCATAAATTATTTTAGATTAATTCTGAGTTGGGGCCAAATTTTCGCAATTTAAATGTAGGGTTGAGACAAATTGCATACTTTCAGTAAAACTAAATTAACACTTAATAAGTCATTATTGTAATGATAATTATGGATTTTTCATTGTTGTGTGTCGTTGTAATTTTTCTTACTTAATTCAAATATAATATTTACACTAGTAGGCGGTACTAAGTACCGTGTACTGTGTGTAGTACTGTGAAGAACATCGTAAAGAGAATATAACAGACATCCTAACAAATTATATTATTTTTGCAATTACGAAGACAAAAAAGCAAAATACGTATTCTTTTGTTTAATATGTCTGGAAATCTAGTCTTAACATTAAAATGTTAATACAGTGCATGTATATGTTGGCACAGCCCTAACCCCTAGCATGGGGAAATTCTAATTGGGTCGGAACTAGGGATGGATCAAGTCCAATTTATATTGGACCACACCATGCTATCCCCTGTAATTGGTTTCCTTGTATTAAATTTATATGTAAGCAAACGGTGATTTTATATGCAAGATTCCAAAATTAACAGTAATTGTTTTAGCTTAGTTACAAAACCCTGAAAGTTGTTTGCTTTTGAAGTGAAAATTTCTTAAGCGGCTTTGTACACTTTTTTGGAATTGGTAAAAATGTTAAACTCGCGTCAGGACACGTGACCTGATCGAAAATTCGTAAGACGGATGGAGAGTAGAACAGCTGGCGCGGCGTATTTAATGTAATATAAATTATCATGTTTGTGTACGATAGCGCAATAAATAAATATGGTATTCTACCACATAAATTATAGTACTTTTATACTGATAATTAAAGCAATTCGTGTAAAATTATTCCCTAACCATTCCAAAATATCAAAAACGCACCACGTTAATATTCAAGTTTTCACTTCTGCAGGCACTCCCGGGGTGCAACCCGTCGTTTTTTTTCAACTAGATATCTGTACGAGCTAAGACTTGTACATTATGATTTGTTTAATAAGCGTGGCGATTACCTACATCGTCCAAGTTAGGCCCTAAGAGACCAGACGCAAACATTCTAATCTGTTGTACGAAGGTATTTGTATAGTGAAAATTATATTCTCTATAATTTAAATCATACCCATGACCAAGGAACCGTAGTCTCATTAAAATGAAGCATCCAGCCATTGAAATACTTTTGTTTGTGTTATTCTGTTAATATCAAAAGGTTAGATTTCTATCGACAGCAATTAAATATATAAGATCTCATAATACCGTTTTAGTTGATAGGGCGTGTCGTTTTTAATATTATTCGATATAAAATAATAAATAAACTCTAAAGTTACCTATTTTTTAAGCCAGTATTACAAAAACGGACTTATAATTAAATCGCAGTTCTCTAGATTATGACTTGTCATATTTCTAATTCAGTATAAACCCAATGTCAATAAATTGAAATAAACATTAGTAAATAAAAAACAGTTTTAGTACGTCTATGTGATGACGTCTTTATTTCAAAGGAGGTAGCATAATTAATAGAAAACTTTAAACTCCAAAGACATGACATAATTAATAGTGTACACGTTATGATTATAACTCGAAATATAAATTCAAATGCGTAAAACATACAAATGTCTCAACATTAGTTAGAGCTTGGGATCACATTCAGTACATATATGTATACATATTTATCATATAAATTAAGCTGTTGACATATATATGCCGTAGGGTAAAAACAAAACCCCAGTAGATTTTACCAAATAAAATAATTTTGTTTTAATAATTTTGAACAACAAGATATAAATATATACTCGCTCAACAGTCTGTATACGCTTGGGGTATATATTTTCATTTAAATACGTAACATAAATTTAATCTTCAATATAAAATTTTATATGAAAATTTTATTGAATATTTCTGTAAATTCGTTAAATGATACGTAAAATGGAAAATATTTCGATTATTTAATTAATTTAATTTTTTTTTGTTCCAATAGAATAAGTTTACAATTTAAAGTTTGAAATTCTTATAACCCTCTCTCTTGACTTCCTCTGGGCAAGTCTACGTATCTTCATTTCGTGATAGCAATATCCAATTCCCTCCTTATATTTCATCCGTCCTACCCTGTAATCGATGTACCTGATTTCACTGTAGTAGTTTCTAGAACCTGGTTCCACACTTTAGGCCAAGCGGCATGTTAGCTTCCATTGTCCATTTTAATATTTTCTCTGTTTCGTGATGTTCTCTGACACCATAACGAATTATATTCCGTATATTTTCACAAAAAATAATAAATTCAAAAATTGTTTTATATTATAAGGTGTAGTTATAGTGGTGAATCATACAGTATTATTAATATCCATCACGTTATTGCGTGCATGCATTGCGTGGTGAAATGTTTGCCTTTAGTACCTTAAGTTCTTGAAAAGCTACTCTGGCGCTAGTGGTACTAGCTACCTTATTTTAGCAACATACGAAATCTGTGGGACATTAATAAATAAAGGTATGTTTTGTATGAATAAAATAGTATTATCAAATTAATTGCAAGTGTTAATAACAACATAAATGAATAACACTGTTTGTCCTGACTGCCTGCTAGAGCCCAAACCACAAGGGAAACTTAAACTATCTGGTTTTATGATGTTAACATCCACTATGGAACGATTTTACGATATTCCACCCGTAATCCCTTACATTGGGTAGCCCGTCATATTTAAAGCGAAAGGCAATGAATTTACGCGCAAACCAAAGTATCGATAGATACATTTTAAAATATCCAGTTTAAACAAGTGTTATAGTGAAATGTCGTAAGCTATGAGCATAATTGAGTATAAAGACAAGTCACAAATAATCTTCTAAGCCTGTTATGTTAAAAATAATTCTCCGGAACTCGATCTCCAGGTCAAGCATATTGAAAAAAACGCACGCCCATTGAGACAGCTAAATCGAAGGGAATTTTTCAATTTAAAATTATCGTGAGTAATTTGCAGGGGAAGATTTATATTCCGAATTCCTTGCCCTTTCTTCGGCCTGTTCGAAGTCGGTTTCGGGGCTTTATCGATGACAATTCCTTAAATTAGAGGTAGCCCTTTCTCAATACGGCTGTCAAAGCAATTTTAGGCCGTCTGAGCTATTGACACTTGACTATCGCAATTCAAATTCGAGATGGTTCATTCAATTTGATCGTTTACAAGTCGCTTTGCTTTGGTGATTAGTATAGCCTGAATAAACTTGAATAATATTGGGTATAACATTTATATTTTGAATACGCTTGAAAGAGCAAATTTTTGTTATATACTATAGTATTTAAAGAAAAACGCTTTTTACCGGATTAAAGTTATGTATTATTATTATAAATTTACAACTATTTGACATAATTTTAAATTTATCCGACGTTTCGCGTGCTTTACAGCGTGCGTGGTCACGGTGACTGAAGACAAAAGATGTTGAATGTCAAAAGGTATCACAGCTGCAGAGAAAGTTGCCTTATCTGTATTTGTTTCCCCGGAGTTGGTATCGACTAAAAGATGGAGGGTTTTGGCAAAAATGGCTCACGGTGTCCTCTATTTTCGCGGATTGTTTTTCTTTTTGAGATTTTAATTTGGATATTATTGGATCCCAGGTGTTTGACAATTTTAGGCCGTCTTCTCTATTGAAATTGGGGTGTTTTTTGATTTCAATGGCTTCGCGTACCAATCTTGGGAAGAATCTTTTCTCTTTCGCAAGTACTTTTGGTTGGTCAAAGCGTATGTAGTGATTAGGCCTATCTAGTATGTGTTCACAGACTGCTGATTTTGTGTGTCGTCTATGTCTTATGTCTGCAATGTGTTCTTTGAGTCTGCTGGACATATTGCGTTTAGTTTGCCCTATGTAAGACAGGCCACAGTCGCAATCCAGTTTGTATATACCTGCATCTTGCAATGGGGTGTTACTTTTGATTGGTCTTAGGAATTGCTGAATCTTCTTGTGCGGCTTTCTTTAAATGTGTAAAAGTTATGTAAATCAAAGACAATACTATACTATAGTATTTTTCGTATATATAGTAACGTTTACGCGCAGCATTTTTAAGACACAAAATATGTTATGAAAATTGTCTATGGTTATTTATGTATTTACCTTACATTAATCAGAATACCTGTACCATGACAATAACAACTAAAATTTAATTTCGTTGTTATTGTCATGGTACAGGTAGTTACTAAATATACTTATAATGTATATTATGCATAACATTAAACACTTACAATAATGGTTAGTTAAAGTCAGACAAATTAATTATAAAGTAAAGTTATTATCGGTTAATTTTTGATGCGTTTGTCATATTTTCATACATATATAAAGCTTAGAAAGCTTTTCGTTCTAATCTGCTGGAATTATTGATATAAAAATCATATAAGAAAATTCGTAATAACAAAGTTTCTAACAACACTTGTTATATTACGAAAATAGAGTTTCCTCCCGATCGTTTGAACTTAATGTATTGATATCCGGCCAATTATCCCCCATCTTATTACCAATACGTAAATCTGATCGCAATAACCCGACTCAACATCAATTTATTACCTGTGAATGTAGGTCACATCGAATATGACAATTAATATAAGATACATATTATTAATATGTATTATAACATAGACACAGAAATAGATGATGTAGGAACTGGAAAAGATTTGTTCTGTAAATAAAATTCACACAATTCATTTTAACCAATCGCTGCCCGTGGGGTCCATTCCTTTGACTTGAAATCACTTGAAGTTCACACTACGTACTGCATGTATCTTTGATGGGAAATGCATTGTATATAGCGTCATTGCATATATTGGACTACGCTGCAGTGTAATATTGAATTCGTAAATAGCATCATCAATCATAATAACAAAAATACAAATCCTAATATACAATTCAATTTGGTTAATAAAAATGGCAGGTACCCATCACCGATGAGTAAATTTTTTGTGTTGATTTACTCAAAGATGAAGGTATGATAACATAGTGGTGCTTCGTTGACTTAACTTTAAGTTAAATAAATGATATATAGATATATGTTATATTTTCTTATTAAGCTAATTCATTAGTAAGTACCGCCATGCCATAAACACTGCTTGTGTGGGCTAACTTGCGGTTTATTTTAATACATAGTCTAATTTAAATAGAGAATTTAGTCAATCATCTCCAGATTAAGACAAGAGAATTGTGAATTAGTTGGATTAACTCGAATAATGATACAAATTCTGGCTTAATGGTTAGCCAATATTAACTTTGATTTCCATGAAAATGAATATGTTAAATAAAGTAGGTAGATTTAATATTGATGATGTTTATAGTTCTTTATAATATACACCGCATCAAACTTACTTGTTATAATTAAAAATATTATACGGGTAATTGATTACAAATTAGCAACTGCATATAAAACTGCAGAGGGAGTCAAAACAATAACTATGAATTGTATAGGCCTAATTCAAATCAATAAAATTTAAATTTGGCTTGAGTAACTGAGTTATCCTACCTAATATACTAATTAAATGTTTTTAGATAATTAAACTGAATTATTTAAAATAGCATCTTATAAATCTACATAATACAGTGTCCATATTTAAACTTTACTAATAGTTTTATTTCATACAACGCATTTACATATCTTGTAAAATATTAATAAATATTGAATGAAAGAAGTTTTTATCGGTTCAAAGCCTACTTGAAGGAAGTTACTTATACTCAGCTAATATTAACGTCTTTACAATACAGTTTTGTTGGAAACGTGTCTTGTTTAGTAATCCTGTAACATCCGTAACTAGATTGAGACGTAGCGCGTTACTGTCCTAATGATTGTCTTAGAGTATGCTTAAATCGGCCAAAGTGTAATTTTTAAATGCCGCTGGTGATAAAACGATTTCAATTTACTTACATCGCAACAATTCCCATACAGACACAAACATACACAACACAGCACAATTCTATACAGATAAGTACAAATCACACCACTTATTTAATGTTTATTCACTCGCGATTAATTCTTGTCAACCACGCGACGCTCCATCCGACGGTTTTGAAGCTAACTGAACAGCGTGAACCCGGTTTCGTTTCAGAATATGTCCGTCCCTGTTACACCGTATGGGTGGTGAGGCTTTTGAGGCAGGCTGTCTCGCTCTATCGCTGAAAGTGTGTATTACGTATAGGTCAATATGAAAACTCTTCGGGCGCTGGAGGCTGGGTAGTGTGACCACGTAATGGCATGGCGATGGTCTGTCATTCGGTATGCAAATATTATATTAATTCGGGTCATGCTATGTTTAATTCAATGAATGGAGTGTTTTTCATTGGTTCGGTGTATTATTATGATACATTGTTATAAGTCATAAAGAAATTACCATTAAATATCATAGTTAGATTTTGTTAGATTACATTGTACTGAAATATTTAATAACAAAATATAATTCGTACTGAACATTGTTTAAGTAAAATACAATTTACACAGCGATACTTCTAAAAAAATTATAAACTAAATTTTGTACCACAAAAATATTATAAAAAATTTAACAACGTGGACGACCGTACCGAATAATTTATTCCATACTTCCAAACATCTATTTTCTAAATCATAGAACCTCTACAAAATACTGACGCATGCGTAGAACGCTGATGATGCACACATAAACAAACCGTGACGTATCGCACGCACACACGCGAGCTTATAAAAATACGGCCTTTAGAAATATACACACAAATATTGGCTGCATCTAAGGGATATATTTGCGTGTGTGATCTGAGCGCTGTCAACGTTTTTTAAGTTGTTTCATAAAAACATCGATGAAAGCTTTCTAAGTTCGAACGAATATGTCGATACGGATTTATAAGTTATGAATACATTGGGGTGATTATTTATAAGTATATTGTATGGAATTAAACCGAATAAGGAAGAAACATTGACACATTTTGAATTAAGAACACATAAAAGATATTGTATATATCATTATTATCAAAAACTACTAGTTAAACATGTTAAATTAATGTACATATTTACTTGAAAAGTCACACAAGATAGGGACTAAATATTATATATATTATCATCAAATTCGATTTTGAATAAAGGATCTTTTAGGAATTAGTTATATTAAAGAAACATAGAATAATTTAATAAGTAATTAATATTCCTAAGCCGGAATACTGCAGTAATTATACAAATCCTTTGTTTCCGATTAAGCGTAGCTAAAGAATTTCTTTCTTCGTTCATTAAGGGTTCACGAATTTCAAATCTTTATTACATTATGATCCTCCATTCCTGGCCGTTTTTGTTCGAGGATAGGATAATGATCCTACAAACCTAAAGTTGTTTTACTTGATATTTTACATTTTTAATACGTGCGTTCAAAGACCCTTCCCTCAAGGGAGACATGTCGCAAAAGGCGACCAGTTTCAGTCTTAACAACAAGACAGGGACCCCTGGTTTATGCACAATGTGCGTAAACTGACCCCCGCAGGCAGTATCTTTAAACATCCATTGCATGAACTATCACGCGCAAAAGTAACGAAGGATATAAAATTCAAAACCAAAATGATATTTTATTTAAAAAATTCAAACAAAGAAAATGAACAATTTTGCTAAACTTTGCTCCTAAAAATCGATCAAATATTTTGTAGCTGAATTACACATTTAGATACAATTTAAAAAACGAATAAAGTAAGACCTATATAATAACATAAATGTCTAAAAACAAACTATCTTGAAAAACAATAGAAAACTTATCCCCCACATTCATCTTAACATTATCATAACCTATTGCATATTGTATTCAATAAACAAAACAAACCATATTGAATGAGCGAAAGTTATAAATTGTGCGGGAAATATGTTACTTCTTTCCTTTGTGGATTGTAGTTATGGGATTAAAGATCGATTTTTATCTATTCTATTTTGTGATGTTTGAACAAATATATATTATATTTTTTACCCTAAGTATTATTTATTTATCTACAGCATAGATACCAAAAATCTGTTATAAAATATATACAAACATAAAGCACTAATGAATTTTATTATTACTTAAAAAAATAAAAACATCTTACATTCATCTCTCAGTCTTCGCAAACCTGTCACAAATATATCCAGTTCTAGTGCAGAACTAAGGAAATGGTTAAGTAGAGAAATCATATGCGGAATCGGTGACTAATGGTGGAGGATAGTTTGAGAGCCATACACGACAGCAGGGCTTGCCGTCGGGATCTGAAAGAATTTTCAGGCACATACAATCTAAGCTATGCTGGAAGCAGCATTCTCTGATCTGCCCTTAAAAACGTTTAGTGCAAAGATAATATGGCCTTGTATCGGCGTGTGGCTAATTCTAAAGGTATTGCGTTCAAATTACGGCTTTGCTTCGATTCCTTCTCTGTATGCCTTTAACACTTCCTTGTACGGAGAAATATCTCATAAATCTGATGTCAAGAGTTTTAGACATTTGTTTATTTTATTATCCGTGCACATATTCTATAAATGAATAATAATAATAATAATATTCTATAATTCTAGAAATATCAAAAAGGTTAGTCGACATCACAGGAGACCGAAGATCTGGCAGCTACCTCGGACAAATAATTATTCTAGCGATTCAAAGGGGGAACGCTGCCAGTATCTTCGGAACCTTGCCTAAAGGGACTCCTTTTAAATATATATTTTAGTTTATGTTAAGGTTAATTATTTTTTTCAATGTATATTTATATCCTTAAATTAATTATTTTCTATAAATTAAACATCAATATAACATGTATTTTTCTAAATCATTTAATACTAATGTCATGCATTTTATGTCCTAACTTTATATTATGTATAATAATATTTTTAATGGAAAAAAGGTATAATAGTGTTAAATTGTAACTCTTTTATCAGTAAATAAATGCCTCGCTCCATAGATAGGCAAAGTGAAAAACGCGACGTGAATAGCTCACCATCAAAATTCCGCCCACGCCAGATAGAATTTTGAGTAGTATCGTAAAATATTCGCGACACTGGCGAATAGAATTAATCTAGAGGCTACAATGAAGCCTTCAAATAACTTTGGAAAGGAGAATTTTATGTTTAAATGTAAAGTTTTCAATAGCCAATGATGAATTTTAGTACGCATTAGAAGCTCCCAGCGGTATAATTATTTGTAACTTTATTTATAAAGTTCAAAAATAATAAAATGGTGACATTCATCTTGATGGTATGATTTACTATATTTTAAAGTATTACTATATTTTAAAGTTGTATGAGCCTATTTCGCATGTAACGGAAACTTTTGATCTGATTTCGTAATTTACAAATATTTGAATTAAGAACGTTATAAACATTCGATGTTATTGTAGTTTATAAATTTAGTAGAAATAAAAATTTGGCAAGTGTTATCTGACATAAGTATCCTTTGTAAATAAAAAAAACCGAATCGAGATCTGTCTGGTATTTGTTAACATGGCATGGAATTACCGCCATGACTGAACTTATATATAAAACAGCATTTAAAATAAATAAGAAAACCTCACAGCTTACTAAACAAAATACAAAATAATTTTAAAATCAAAAGAACAATCAATAGGTTAACGACTGAACATTAATATTAAAGAGAGAATGAATTAGTTTGTGTTTGTGTGTGTCTAACTGAAGCTTGTGCGTTCAAGTCGGTTTGATTCAGTGATATTAAATGTTTGATAGTGTTTTAGGATATCTATTTTGAAAGATTGGGATTGGGATGGGAAAGATTGGGGAATTGAATATTATGTCTAGTGTGTTGTTTTTGTTGTAAAGTGCAAGTAACAGATACAATAATGAATTTTTAGTGTAGTCATGAAATATAGGAGGAACTGAAAACAGTGGGGTATTTCTAGTCAATGTAGGAGTATTAAAGGTTAGATAGAGTATCAATTGAGGACAATCTAATTTATTATTACGTACATCATATAAGCAATATAATGTCCAGAAGTTGACGCCTTCATCTAAACTCTAAGGTACTGATATTGAAGAAGGAACACGATCCCCCATAATCCCAGCTTTATAAATTTATAACACCTTAATTTCATAACAAAAATATATTTATTTTGTATTATGGAAAGACCGTCATTTAACAATTGTATATTCAAGGATACTCCTGACGATTGCAATTTATTTTTCCTTAAAACAATTATTTTGATCATAAGGTGATCTAATTATTATTTCAACAGTAATTAAATTCGTGGCGTTTACTTTTTTGAGTTAAAAGTCAAAGACAGATAAGTCCTATCTTACTAAAGATAGAACCATAGTTGAATTTGATACAAGCTAACCATTTTCCCATCGAAACTAAGATGAACCTCACTAAGTGATCTCTTGAGATGCATAAACACTAAATGCAAATAAGATGATGGCTTGAGAAAGTTTTAAACTAGTCCATGAAAATTTACGACACTTGTTGTCTTACTGATATTATCCAGTGATGTTCTTTTATATTAAGTCGTGTTCGACCGATATAAGACAAAATTTTAAAGATAAATTTGTTTTACAAAATCCTTGGGTTTATTTAAGACTGACGTGTTCTAGATCATAGTTACTTCTTGACGGCAATCAGAGAATGTGTGGTAATAATAAATGCACTTACGAAAAGAAGCCAAACAAAAAAAAAATAGAGTAATAAACGATACCTTAAAGTGCAGCCTACTTCAAGCTTGCATTTTTCACTTGTTTCTTTCAATTAATTTAGTTAATTTTTAAGTCTTTCAGCCATCGTCGCGATTTCACTTGTCTCAAAGATTAGCCCCTGATTTATAAATACATGGTTACTATTTTCTTTAGAGAACAGCCTTGGGATTCTGTAACTCACTTTTCGAACTCACACAGCGGTTTTCGCAGCGGCGGTCGCGCTCAAATCAGTCGTAAAGGAGTAATTTTATGATTTGGCATTCTGATAAGGTGAGAGCTTGTAGTTTATTGTTTATCAGAATGCCAAATCGTACAATGACTCCTTTACGACTGATTTGAGCGCGACCGCCGCTGTGAAAACCGATGGAAAACTTGCAGACGGGCAAGAGGTTTATCTGATGTTAAGTGATATTGCCTCCCACATAATGCCAGAGGGCTCGCGAGTGCATTGTCGGCCTTTTAAGAATTGGAACGCTCTTTTCTTGAAGGACCCTAAATCAAATTGGTAGCTGGTTTCAAATAGAGGTGTATCGAAGCAAACATGGCTTAAATAATACTAAGTTGTGTAGACTTTGAGGTGATACGGGTGGAATTTCGTATTTTGCCTCGACTTCTGATAAAACTGTAGGTATTAATAAAAACAACTCGTCGTAACACTTTCCTTGGTAAATGTGGTAGAGAGACTCTTATTACACCGTTTTAATTAAATTCTTAGTCAAAATGTGTTTTGCTTGTGTACAAATTATTGTAATTATTTTTTATAGTTGCAATAAAATAGTGTACAAAAATTATTTGATGTCGTGTACTAATAATTTCGTTTTGATTACTAGTTTTAATTTATGGCCAAGTTAATAACCTACCAGAGTTAATGAGATTTGCCTCACCTTAGAGGATAAAAGGGTACGAGCAAATTAAAATTAATTACTCATTTTTTGATGTACCTTAAATTCCACATCACGCCCTGAGCACAAGCGATGCAAATTGCGCAGTTTATTTCTGCCACTCGTCATGCCAACTCATATTTACTGACAGTTACTTGTGGCTGTATTAAGAGCGATATAGGAAACTGTTATTCTCTCGGTTATTGCCAGTTCTTCTCTTCCGTTCTACGCCCTTGACTTGAGAACTGGCAGTAAATGTAAAATTAGAAGCATTTTATGTATATTTCTTTTTTAAGGCTCATAAGTATAAATTGTGTTACCTATATGAATAAATAATTTTTGACTTTGAGCTACGCTAGCTACGCTAAAACAGCCCGAGCTTAGCAGTAAGATCCTTCAGATCAGTGAGATTCCATTAAAAAAAAAATATTCTCTGTCATTCTATAAATATTTTAGGAACTTAATTATTTCTTACATTTTATTGATTCTAAGAGAATAAGTTTGGGTTATTTCGCTTGAATAATATTTAACTGTTGTAAGGTTAATAACTATTTTTAACCCTAGAAAGATAATCATATTTTGTAATACGGAAAAGATAATCATGCGTAAAATTTACGCAAGAATTTGAATTAGTTGTAGGTCTAGGTTTAATAGTTTATTTTAATGAACTGTATGTTATTATATATACACATATATTAGAATAATTAATACTGCAGATAATTTTTTAAACTCCTTTATTTTTACTTAAAAAAAAAAGAAAACTTTAAACGTGGTCCGCTACTTCACTGTCGGTGTCCTCACACGGAAGCTCATCACTTTGCATAAGAGCGGCCAGGATTTCGTGTTGGTTTCAATTGATACTCCCCATTGTGATATATATTTGCCTCAATATCTTTAAAAATGAAATTATAATATTAGTTATAATATAAAGTATTAAAACAGTACTAAAACTGTCATATAAGCCAAAATCATAAAAGTCACGATAAAGATAATCATGCGTAATTTTGACTCACGCGGTCGTTATATTTCAAAATCGGTGGCACTTACCTTATTGACACTTACGTTACGCGGCAGCTCCCAACCACGAATGAGATGTCCTAAACGCACAGCATTGGATTCGCGCTAATTAGAAAGATAGAGCAATTATTCGAAAACGCATGCGTAAATTTTACGCAGACTATCTTTCCAGGGTTAATAATAACATGACTGGTGTCGGTAATATTGTCACACTGCCTCGGCAATGTTGTCGCAATGGCTTTGAAGATGGTTCAGTTTTTTGCGTACACATATTTTATTTGTCGCGGGAGGCCACACCGCGGCCGCAATACATTACGAGTGTTTTAATAACGGCAATGTACGCGGACGCGGTCACTTACTGGTTTAGTCCCTACATGACCTTCGCGGCTTTAGCTAGCTGCTTATATATCTGAATGGCTTATACAATTTGTATTATACAATATCTCATATGACACATTGCTTTGTATACTTAACCGGTACTCGTAAATACACTGTTTTCATAAAAACTCAGTAAGCGTTTCTATTTTATCGTGTCTTTTTGTGTGTACTTCAACAGATTTGCCTGTGTGTGTCATAATTACGCTTAGACGAAGATCAGTGCAATTAAATAGTGTTAATTGACTAATTCTTTTTTTTTTCAAAGAGTATTTATGCTTTATAGAATGAAGCTAAGCCGCTGACAGTTGAACCAAACCCAAAGTTGGATGAGTGAGAAGAATCTTTTGCTATAATTCTTTATAACACATTTCGAAATTAATCGAATTTAGGTTTTTTATGACGTGTTTTTTGTAGATCTAGGAATTATCTTTGATTTTTATAATAGTTAAGTTTTATATTTTTTACATTATATTAGGTATGTTTAGTCGTATCAAATAGTTTATAATTTACTTAGGACTACACTAGAAGCCGCGGTCAAAACATTTCTGCGTCCTTTCATTATTCAGAATTTCTACCATGTAAATGTACCAATGTATTATTTGCTAGCTTTGGTCAAAAGAAAAATATATGTATAAGCACATAGTTACACCACTATCTACCAAAAAATTTTAGGACATCAGAAGATGTATTAGCTGATAATTTAAGCCTGCCAATTTTGAATGACAAGGTTAAATGAAATACTGAGCAAAGAAGCCGGTCAAAAGTTTGTAAATATAAGAAAGACGGAAGTAAATTTTCTTAAACAACTATATCGCGATTAGTTGCCCAACAGCGTCTCATCTATCACTGTCTCTGTTGGTCGCACTGCCCCAAGCTTTATGGCCCTCTCATAAGTTATTATATCTAAAGCTCGTACCGGAAATGCTCTTAATTCACTGTCCATTGTAATGCCAACCTAAGGATTCTATGATAAAATGAATTCACATATTTCGTATAATTTTATATTCTCATTATATATAATATGAGTTTTAAAGAACATTTATTAGTTTACATTTCTTACTATGAGTTTTAGTTGTTCTGATAGTACAAATTGTATAAGATTTAATTTTTATTTATTGTTTAGTGTATGGGTAAAAGCCTCGTCCATATTTTACCATTTCTTTTTTTTTCTCTGATTTTTCGCAATGCATTGTTCAGATCAAATTTTCTTGTTTTGGATGATAGGGATCTTACGTTTAAAGTGCATAATTTTAATTGTTGCGACATGAAGCGCCTTTTTTATTATTGTCCTGTTCTTCGTTTTCATAATGGAGGGTTCCAATTTATTATGAGCTTAATATTATGAGACTGTGTCGTAATCAGTCGTTACACTTCAGGTTTTTAATGATATACAAATTAGCATAGAAAACAATTTTTATTTTACACTTCATTTTGAAATAAAAAAAAAGTTTTTTTAGAATATTAACGAATGTTAAACAATATGTTTAAAAAGGATAAACTTATGAAACATAGTATAATAAAACTTTGTTGACTGCTTATTGGTCTAGTGGTTAGTACCCCTAACTGCGTATCCATGGTTCCCGGGTTCGATCCCCGGCTGAGAAAAACATCGATGTGATGAGCATTTGGTAAATATGCATTTATATGTCTATCTATCTATAATATGTATGTATATCCGTTGCCAAGTACCCATAACACAAGCTTCACCAGCTTAGCATGGGACTAGGTCAATTGGTGTGAATTGTCCAATATAAAAAAATTGTTATAATAGCAGTATTTACTAATAATATTTGTTATTGTTACATTTAATTAAAAATTATTTATTAAATAAATATTCTTATGACCTTGATCATTGGTTGGCGTGTGGTTTTAAACACAGTATAATAGTTAATTGTGTAATTGGCCTTTGTACAAAACGGATTTATACGGTCACACAATTTGCTCAATAGGTCACCTCACTCCACAAAGACAAAGCAAATAGACAAATAGTCCGGGACTCTAGTTAAATACTTTGACAAACGAGCCTTACGGAGCACAATGGTGAATGAATCTTAAAGCTGATGGGAATTGTTGATGTCTTTGAACAACTGGGTGATTTAGGCTTTATGAAATGTATTGTTAAAGGGTTTGTAGGAAAACAGGAGATAATGTAATCATAAATATAATATAAAAATTTTAGTACTTTTTTATTTAAATTGATATAAAATTGCAATTATAACGTGTTAAACAATTATTAAAACGCCGGCAACGCATGCTGGCGTTGTGTTTGTCCATAGGTATTACATGAGCGTCAGAGTGCATTTTCGCAAAATCTTCAATCAAATGAGAGCTTAATATGGAATAATATTATTACATTATTACAACAACAAAATAGTGTTTTAAATTTAAAAAAAAACATTATTTGACAAAAACATTATATTTTGTCCTAACATTTGTATTAACATTCAGTTGAGATACAATATTCATTGTGTTCACCTTATATATAATATACTTCTATGAGCACTAGCGTTTAAAGCCCGTATCTTAAACGCATTAGAATTAGCAGTATAGTTTATATAATTCGCAATCATTGTGTTGCTCATTTTCCTATTATAAATATTTATCACCATTTAATATATTTTCACTTAAATCTTTTAGTACAGTTAAAATCAGAGTATGAATTGTATTACATAATATCTAAAGTACTCATTTCGTGGGTCTCGCTCCATGCACCGCTCGCATGCTCGCATTTTGCACTTTTACTACTTGGAAGTCCTAACATGCCTTCTGATTTATAATTCTACCTTCGGGGCCCCATCATATCACTATATTTATTACATTACTATTAAAACGATTGACATGCTTTTCTTTACAAATACAATAAACGGAAAATCAAGTTTAATATTAGATGGGGTTGTTTCACGCTTGAACTGCAGAAATGGATTCTGCGAACTAGTTATATTATTAGACTTATTGTATGTGAAACTAGTGATTCTTACAGAATCAAGGATATGAAAGTCATGAAATGAAATAAGGACATAAAGTAAGGCTACATAGTACATAATTTGAATAGCATTTTATCTCGAATTATGTTAATATTTACATTAGTTTAAGCAAGTTCTACATCTTAAAAAGAAACTTCTTCTTAATATAAAAAAGTCTCACTGAATGCGATTTCGGAGGAGCAGTCGATACAAATAATCGATTATATTAATAATGTTATAAATTGGTGTTTATATCTTTAAAAAGATTTCTTTGTTTTATGTTTTTTCTCTCCTTCGTGTGCCATAGTAATTGTAAAACACAGCAAAGATTTTTGACAATTTTGATCTTTATTATCGATTTGAATTTGTGTGCCCTTTATGCAAAAGTTACAATTGTTAAACGTAATAAAAAGATTTTTCATGTTGCCACAACAAAGAAATTCGATTATCACCGAAACAAGGACGTTGTAGGGTGCTCTGCGTCTTAAGACTTGTGTTACATTGCGAGCGATCGCGATTGAATATAAAATTGATACCATTTGATACATCATATAAGCTCGAAGTATATATTTTATTATATAGCTTACTTAGTCTTCTGAAGTATTTTTTTCTTAAAGAAGACATAAATCCAACATTTTTGACATTCTATGTACTGGGTGTATACTATATATGGACAATGGTTTGACGACTCATTGGTCTAGTGGTTAGTACCCCTGACTACGAATCCATGGGTCCCGGGTTCGATCCCCGGCTGAGACGAACATCGATGTGATGAGCATTTGGTGTTGTGCTTAGGTCTTGGGTGTTTAAATATGTCTATCTATCTATCTATAATATGTATGTATATCCGTTGCCTAGTACCCATAACACAAGCTTCACCAGCTTAGCATGGGACTAGGTCAATTGGTGTGAATTGTCTAAAAAAAAAAATGGTTTTTACTTAAATTATTTGTGAAATTAATTAAAGCAAGGTCAAAACATCAAGGTGTGAGTTGGGTCGTAGGAATTGTTAAACTGATTCATCACAAAAGGCTTTATCTACCTTAGTAAAATACGAGATCAAAGATTATTAATAATTTAATAATATTATTATTAAATTACTTTGCATGCTTTCCCGAATTTAGACGACTTAAAAAATTCCGTAGGAGAAAGTTCGCTTTCAATTTTTTCACACGAAGTGAAAAATAATTTAGTATGTATGAGGTTAATATACATTATACGGGTAACATAAACTATTGATTTAAAATTCTTTCCGCTTCTGTCGTCTGTATCAGTACTTCCCATTATCGATTTTGCTCAAGATTGCACATGAGTCTCCTTATCACAACTCTCATTACGTCTTGTAAGATTTTTCTTTCTGGAAATAAAAGCTTTATATTGCTACTGAACTTAGTTTTAAGGCGATACTAATGACTTTTCTTAGGCGTTTTATGGTAGCATATTAGTAGGTACCTCTCAATAAGTTATTATTAATATTACTATCTGTATTCCTACTATTAAATATTAAGTTATATTTATTTTTGTATAGTTTTACTTATTGCAAATAGCACTACGAAAATTTTTTTTGGATATTAAAAAAAAAAATCAGTGGTCCTACAACTGCTTTAGGTCTGGGCCTCAGATTTCTGAATCTGTTTCATGATCATTTTTCAATCTAATAGGTAAGTTCACCTACTTGCCTATTAGATTGAAAACAGCCTCCTGTGCCTACACACGCCGTCGACTGTTTGGGTCTAAGACATGTCGGTTTCCTCACGATGTTTTCCGTCACCATTCGAGCGAATATTAAATGCGCAGATAGAAAGAAAGTCCATTGGTTCACAGCCGGGAAACGAACCTACGACCTCAGTCGCACGCTGAAGCCACTAGGCCAACAATGCTGTTTGGTTATTAAGTTGTTATTAAAAATGATAAAAACATTTATAGGATTATGTATTTTCTTTCATATGTACGTATCTTTATTTAATCAATGGATAACCTTAGAAAAATAATATTATAATAAAAAACACTTAAATAAATTAAAAAAGGAATGATAATTATATTTAATCATAAAGAATAGCCCTTAAACGTCATTAACTTACAGACAATTCACTATGGAAATTTTACAATTTCAAGGATTTTTACGATCATTATATTACCTTATATTACATATATACGATATATTACCTTTGTAATAAATAAGGTATAAAAGGTTAAGAATATTACAAGTTCATAAGTTTGGTTTGTGTACTTCTATAATAATTTTGACATACCAACAACGTAAACTACTTGAACAATTTCACTTTTGCGCATTAGAGCATCTGATTATTAGAAAAATATTGTACGAACATTTTTTAACTATTTACGAAGAGCTCTTTGACAACTATGCAGTCAACTAACTATTAAATAAAATCATATTACGAGCATTATTTCAGTTTAAAACCCTTTAGCCCTTTTTTATCCTCATATTAATACGTCCCTTTCAAAGCATAAAATTTTCATATTGGTGAAGCATTCAGCCGTATTGCAGGTACAATTTGATTAAAAAATCCAATTTCATGGTCAGCAAAAAATACATTTTCGCCTTACTTCGCATAATTAAGACCTTTTGCGATTGAATACTTTTTGCAACAAATGATGTCCCCAAATTCTAATAGCAATAAACGAGAATATGTAAACGTAGTAATAAAACAGATATGGCTGAACTTGCGTGTCTTCTTGAACAATTAAACACTCACGTTTTTATAATAGAAATCTTTGTACCCCTATATATTATACTCAATTATTACTATTATCATTATCTCAAATATAATGAATTCAACCATAATCAAATTAATCATATTACAATGTTTTAGTGGAGGTTTCTAGTTACAAAATATATTTTTTTCTTATTCATAATAAAGATCGGAATTATTTGCTAAGAATTATAAGTGACAGCTAATAAACTTCACTTAATTATCACTTTAAAAATCACTCAGTATTATGAAAATATGAAATGAATTACTTTTCATATGAATGTGGTGCGGATGAAATTAGGAATTATCAGTAAAGTCACTGTTTATTATTTAAATAAACTTTACGTTAAAACGCAAGTGAGTAAAGATTTCACTAGATATTGATTTTACTGTCATTGAAGAGTATAATTTATTACCAATTATATTATATGTAACTTAAAGTTAGTTAATTTTTTAACAGTAACTATTAAAATATTCGGTTCTTATCACACCTACATGTTGATCATCTGTGTTATAGAATACGAATGCTTGGTATGATAGTTCGTTAAGTGCTTTTATAGTGCTCAACACAGGCAGTTGTCTACTGCTGATATCATAGGTTTTATAAATAATGCCTTTGTGATGTTAGGTCCCCTTCAGAAGAACAGATTATTAATAACAACGTTGAAAACTCGTCAACTTCTCGTATGTATATTCAGTTATAACATCCGGCGAACTTTCGAACAGTTAATTTCATAACTCTACGTTATCGGTTTTTCAACAAAACAGAATTTCCCTCATAAATATTTAATTTTTCGAGCGGCGATGATGTGATTGTGGCGCGGAATATTATATTTCAAGTTATTTAATAAACATATCAATCGCTATTATTCCTGCTGCAGTCGTTTTGTTAATTGCAACGAAATGAAACAAGCATTCGATATTAAATATCTGGTATTTTCAAAACATTTCTTCAAGTTCAATGGCTTATGGCCGACAGCAAAATTTACAAATATCTGTAGTGGTATTAGCGACTCTTCCTTGAGGTCGTAGGTCCGAATCTCAGTTGTGCACCAATGGACTTCCTGTCTATGAGCGCATCTAACACTATCTCGTATGGCGAAGAAAATCATCGTGAGGAATCCCCCCGAGAAAAAAGGCCCGTAGGAGGCCCCGATACCTTACGGATCTGGATGATCCAATAACCGTAGCAAACGACAAATTAAAAGACGCCCACGCGGCAAATAATAATAGTCAAAAACAGATAAGGGTAAAAAACCATCTTCACCGGGGAAGGCGAGGACCTTTACTTCGCATACAAGCCGAGGTTCGAGTCTCGCAGGAAATGCCCTTTCAAAGCACCCATTCAGGTCGAGCTACGCTCGCCAAAACAGCCCGATCTGAGCTGTTAAGACACTACAGGAGAACAGCGAGAATCCATAAAAAAAAATGAAGAATCCGACTAAGAACTAAAAACTGTCGGGACCGACGGCGTGTGTCTGACTGACCACCTACTTTCCTATGGAAAATAACAAATGATAACGAAACAGATACAGAAAGCCCAGACCTTAAGGTAGCGGCAATGGTTTTTTTGTATTATGAAGAAGACAAAATAACTAATAAATTGATACTTAGAAGCTTAATTAAAATGCATATCGATATTACCAAAAACAACATAAACAACTTATTCATTTTGAACCATTTAAAGTGCATAAATTACTTTTACGGATGATTTTAATAAACAATTAAACATTTCCTTTTGTTACATATTTTATTTGTAATAATTATTATATTTCGATTAATTAGTAACTCGTTTCATTTTCCTTGGAAAATGAAACCTTGGTTTCTGATGAATGAATTTCATTACCTTTAAATTATATTCAAAATATTCCGTATGAATATTGAGTTAACCTCATTCAGATAATGCACTTCATTGAATAATGTTTACATGCAAGTAAAATCAGTCTTCGCATATTGAACAGCACATATCAGAAACTACAATACAATTATTATAACCATATTATTTTTTTAGAAATTTTGTTTAGGAGGGTTTTTTTTTATAATCATATTTTTTTTAGTTGGATAAGATGAAATATTAAATTCTTTTATAATTAATCGATAATGTATTGAATTAACTCTTAAGTATTAACTATTAAATGACAACCATTTAGGCGTCTCGAGTTACCTGCGGTTACTTTTTAATTAAATATTTGTTCAGTCGAATTTAAGTGCTAAAGCTTGCAACACTAATGTCATCGGATATAAATCAAGGATATGCGTAACTAAAACTTGTGCGTATAGTTAAAAGAAACGTCGTTTAAGACACTGTTCGGCAAACAAATCGAAGACTTCCCTTAAAGCCGAATTTACATTACGAAACTAGTGTTATGCATGTTGGAATGAGTTTCATGAAAATAGTTGCAGCACGTGTGAAACTACTTTAACAAAAAATAATAGTGTCGTGAAATCAACAGTATCACCAACGACATGGCTCTGTCAACATCAAAGCTTCATTTTGCGATGCAGAACGTCGTGGTACAGATGTTAGATGTTCGTTAATGAATTTTATATTTTTATCAACTGACCAACGTTGGTTTGCCATTTTGGCGGTCATTTAGCTGCACGATGCACTCAAACACACACGTCTGCCCTGTGCAAATGCTTTCGCGACACTAGTTTCGTGTCGCGTTTTCATCGTGAAAGTAGTTGCGTGACATTAGTTTTACAAAAAATATGCGCATGGCACGAAATTTATCCAGTGTCGCGAAACCGATGCATGCATTATGAAACTGTAAATTTACACGTGAAATTGTTGATGAAATTTATGTCATAAAACTAATTCCGAGCCACTAGTTTCGTAATGTAAATTCGGCTTAGAAGCGAAAACCTGATCGATCACCTGCTTTTCTAAATGAATTTATCAACAAAAATATGGATTTTTGTCATAATTATAATTTATTTCTTTCAAAATAACCTAAGCTAAGTTTGGTGTTTTCGATGCAGGTAAAACATTTTTCTCTCATAAAAATGTACCGTCAGAATAAAAAGTAAAAAAATAATTATTGCGACGTATTGCTTTTTTCCCATGTTTAGTTAAATTATTACTATCATAAATTTTACGGACAAAGCCGAAACCATTACTAGTTATGTTAAGATCCGCTTCTATAACTTTGTCCTAGTCACAGCAGTCTCGCATAAATTTCATCTCATTTTGCAAGTTTTCGAATTTCCCGCTAAGTAGCACTAACTGCTGGCTGTGAGAGGCGATAAAAGTATTATTTGGGACTTTAAATGTTGAATATTTAAAACATGTTTTAAATACCAATTTCAATTGTAGCTGACAACTTGAATTCTTAGACATGGAATGTTTCTATTATAATACTGATAAAAAAATTAGTGGCGCTACAACCTCTTGAGGTCTGCGCCTCTAATTTCGGAATCTGTTTCATGATCATTTCTAAATCTAAAAGGCCAATAGGTTATCAGTCTTCTGTGCCTGACACACGCTGTCGACATTTTGATTCAAAGACATGTCGGACGTCGGTTTCCTTACGATGTTTTCCTTTACCGTTCGAATGTTAAATGCGCTCATAGAAATATAGTTCATTGGTGCACAGCCGGGGATCGAACCTACGACCTCAGGGATGACAGATTTTTTATGTCATTATCTGTTGGCGACTCATATGTATAAATAGGAATAGATTATTATAAGTTAGTGTTAGTGACTATATATACAATATAAATAAGTTGATATGAGCTATAAGTAAAATAAGAATATTGTTGGTAGCTCATAAGTAGAAATTAAGTATATATAAGTAAGGTAAAAATATGTAAAGAAAGATAGTTTAATAAATTAATTAAATGCTTCGCCGAATAAAAGGGTCGCGTAGCTCTCGTCGCGGTATACGCGCACAGATGGCTGTAAGCGCAGCTCTCGTCGCGGTATACTGTCGATGTACTTAAGCTCGGCGAGATCTACGCAAAATCCTCTTTTTCCTCCGCAACGAACTGGGACCCAAGAATAATCGGCGAAGCAAGAAACAAGAACAAGGCGCAGTTTCATTTCAAGACAACATCTACAATTACGCACTAGCAGGGGTGCGTGGGTTGAGGCGGTGCCAGCGATACGTCGAACCGTCTTGACAAAACGTACGTAGTCAAACCCCACCGGTATTCAAAGCCGCGCCGAGGTACTTTGGTTACTGCACGGGTGTTCTCAAACGAACATCTAAACGTCTAATCCCGTGCAGGCCCGAGTCTCTGAGGCGACGTCGGGATTGGCTACAATAGTAGTACGTACGAAGTCAAACCCCACCGGTATTCAAAGCCGCGCCGAGGTTACTTTGGTTACTGCACGGGTGTTCTCAAACGAACAACTAAACGTCTAATCCCGTGCAGGCCCGAGTTTCTGAGGCGACGTCGGGATTGGCTAGAACAGTAGTACGTACGAAGTCAAACCCCACCGGTATTCAAAGCCGCACCGAGGTACTTTGGTTACTGCACGGGTGTTCTCAAACGAACATCTAAACGTATAATCCTGTGCAGGCCTGAATCTCTGAGGTGTCGTGGGGGTTGGCATCAACAGTGGTCCTTCGAGCGCCGGATCCTGCAACGGTTGTCATCAAGAAGTGAATACTGCGAAAAGAAAATGCCAGTCACAAGGTCACAGAACGGGATGCAGCGAGGGGAATCGACGACGACTGTTACCTCCGCCACTACGTCCGAAGTCCGGACCACAGGCGAAGAGATAACGATAGAACAGTCCACGTCGACGAGTGCAGCGAGCCAGCCAGATCAAGCATTGACTCTGGCATCAGCGGGTTCCACCCGGCGGGCCGCATCGAGAGCCGTATCCAGAGCCAGCTCAAGAAGACAAGCCGAGGCCAGAGAAGAGCTGGCTCGCTGCGAGCTGCGGGAAGCGCAGGCAGCAGCACGCCTGGCCAGATTACGATTAGAAGCAGAAACGGAAGAAGAAGACTCCTTTATAGAAGACGTCAACGATAACCATGAAGAAAAAGTAGCAAACTGGATGCGCTCATCGGCACAAAGGCCAGAAGAAATAGAAACAAAGAGCGACATTCGAGCAATAGCTGACGCAATAAAGGAAGCCATGACGACACATGTAGCGCCGCAACCGAAGTACATTCAAGAGCTGCCGATATTTGAAGGCGACAGCTCCGAATGGACGGCGTTCCGAGTCGTATATGAAGACACATCTCCGATGTTCTCTGGCATTCAGAATATGGCGCGGCTACGTAAAGCGATTAAAGGCACAGCGAGAGAAAGCATTAAGAGCCTCTTGTACTCAGAGGCGATGCCAGAAGAAGTTATTAACGCTTTACGCCGAAGATTTGGTAGACCCGACGCGCTGGTGCTAGCTGAACTGGAGAAATTAAAGGCGCTTCCCAGAACGACGGAAAATCCCAGGGACATATGCGTCTTCGCTAGCCAAATAAATAACAGCGTGGCCGCCATAAAGGGATTGAAGAGACCGCAATACCTCTACTCGCCTGAAATCGTGAAACTTATAATAGAGAAGATGCCTCCAATTCTCAGATTCAGATGGTATGATTTCACGGCTGCGAGGGAAGAGGAATCGTTCAGTGATATCCAATCGATAAGCAACTTCCTCAATTTAGAAGCGGACAAATGCGGCGCATTCGCGGTACTCGAAGACAGCAAAAGCGTACGACCGAGCGCAGCGATAAGAAGGCCAGTGAAGCAAGTTACGTATAATATCGCTGAAAGCAGTAGACCTGAAGAAATCAAGTGCCCAGACTGTGAAGGTACACATAAACTGAAAGACTGCCAAAGATTCCTAAAAGCGGCAGTCAACGAGAGATGGGAAACAGTTAAGAGGCTTAAGGTCTGCTTCAAGTGCCTCGCTGGGAAGCACCGGAAAGAAACATGCCGAAGACCACCGTGCAAGTTGTGTCGAAGATGGCACCATAGCCTACTACATGTGACGTCGGAGAGCGAACAATGTCACGAAGAGGCACCGCCCGAGACAGCGACGGTCAATACAATAAGCACACCGAAAGCTATTCTTAAGATGCTCAAGGTGGAGATATACGGACCGGCTGGGAGCAAACAAGTACTGGCGCTGCTAGATGAAGGCTCAACGGTGACACTGCTTGACGAAAACGTGGCTTCGAGCATCGGCATCAAGGGTCCTCGCGAAGCCCTGAATATAGAAACTATCGGCGGAGGGCAAATGAAAAATCACGACTCCATGATTTTAGATATCGAACTGAAAGGGATCAAGGAAAGCGAGAAGAGCACACTTAAGCGGGCAAGAACTATCAAGGAGCTCAAATTAACCCCTCAATTCGTAGATAAAAGCCGACTAAAGAAGTGTCATCACTTGCGGGGCTTACTACAAGACGTGTGCTACGAAGCTGAGGCGCCGAAGCTGCTCATTGGCCAAGACAATTGGGAGTACATTGTCTCGTTACAAATACGACGTGGAAAGCCAGGGCAGCCGGTGGCGTCACGAACAAAGTTAGGGTGGGTTCTCCATGGCTCCGACAGCAGCGGCGTGTCTCCGATCAATTATGTAAACACATGTGCACACGTAAGCGTCATCGAAGATACAATAGTTCAGCCGAAGAAGCCTTCAACGAATATCGAACAGCGAGCACTGGACATATTGGACGCGCCGATAGGTCTGTTGAAAAGCAACTACGCCCAAGAAGCACCAGCCGACTACACATCTAACGAAAAATGGTACCTGCCTAACTTCCCAGTGGTTCACCCTCTGAATGAGAAGCTAGGAATTGTCGTTGCGGCCAAAAACAATGGAGTCAGCCTCAAAGACGTTATGCTGTCCGGCCCGGACTTACTGCAGTCAATATTTGGAGTGTTACTGCGATTCCGTCAAGGTCCCGTATCAATAGCGGCCGATACAAAACAAATGTTTCTGCAGGGGAAAATATGTGAAGAAGATAGAAATAGTCTCAGATACCTTTGGCGAAAAGACAAGGAAGCGCTAGTGAAGGATTACAGAATGTTATCACTGGTTTTTGAAGCTGCGTCGTCGCCTTGCACTGCGATTTATATAAAAATTAAGAACACAAAGGCCTTCTTACATAAATATGAAGAAGCGGCGCAAGCAATAGAGCGGAAGCACTATATGCATGATCATTTGCATAGCTTCCACAGCCACAGCGACGATTACCAACGAGTAATACAGCAAGTCGACTTGATCCATAAGAAGGCACACTTCGAGTTACGAGGATGGGCGTCGAACAAAATAGAGATCGTTGAAGACGACACCGAAGCGCGGAAGAGCTACCTAGAACAAATCGATAGAAAACAAGACATCCAGCTGCCGCGATGTATGACAACATTCTGCACTGAGGGGGAGCTGCATACTTTCACTGGCGCGAAGGAGACGTCGTATGCAGCCGAAGTATATATCTCTATGCCAAGGCTTGAACTGCAGGCAGCCTTGTTGGAAGCAGAACACATAGTCAATTCTAGACTAATAACGAACCTAGCTTATAATTTGGAAGAGGAGGCGCTAACCAGTAACCTTACCCCTAATCACTTTCTCACTGGACGATCCGGTGGAGCTGCGCGCATAAGGCATTTTCCTGACGCAAAGCTGGTGGGCAGAGAAGATTGGAAGACCGTCCAACGACTCTCTGATCACTTTTGGAGGAGATGGCTACGGGAGAACTTGCCCACGCTAATGCCCAGGAAAACGACGGGAAGGCGAGCAGCTGCAGCCAGGCGGCGTGGTTCTTATTTTGGATCGCACGTTACCATGAACTTGGCCGAGGGGAATCATCGAAACCACGTACCCCGGGCCCGACGGAAGAACCAGGATCGTGGACGTCGCAACCAAAGGAGGAGTGCTGCGAAGACCATCGTCGAGTATCGTGATCATGGTGCCAGCGAAGTCGCCGTGCAGGAATAACGGTGCTACGCACGAGGGGGAGAATGTTGGCGACTCATATGTATAAATAGGAATAGATTATTATAAGTTAGTGTTAGTGACTATATATACAATATAAATAAGTTGATATGAGCTATAAGTAAAATAAGAATATTGTTGGTAGCTCATAAGTAGAAATTAAGTATATATAAGTAAGGTAAAAATATGTAAAGAAAGATAGTTTAATAAATTAATTAAATGCTTCGCCGAATAAAAGGGTCGCGTAGCTCTCGTCGCGGTATACGCGCACAGATGGCTGTAAGCGCAGCTCTCGTCGCGGTATACTGTCGATGTACTTAAGCTCGGCGAGATCTACGCAAAATCCTCTTTTTCCTCCGCAACGAACTGGGACCCAAGAATAATCGGCGAAGCAAGAAACAAGAACAAGGCGCAGTTTCATTTCAAGACAACATCTACAATTACGCACTAGCAGGGGTGCGTGGGTTGAGGCGGTGCCAGCGATACGTCGAACCGTCTTGACAAAACGTACGTAGTCAAACCCCACCGGTATTCAAAGCCGCGCCGAGGTACTTTGGTTACTGCACGGGTGTTCTCAAACGAACATCTAAACGTCTAATCCCGTGCAGGCCCGAGTCTCTGAGGCGACGTCGGGATTGGCTACAATAGTAGTACGTACGAAGTCAAACCCCACCGGTATTCAAAGCCGCGCCGAGGTTACTTCGGTTACTGCACGGGTGTTCTCAAACGAACAACTAAACGTCTAATCCCGTGCAGGCCCGAGTTTCTGAGGCGACGTCGGGATTGGCTAGAACAGTAGTACGTACGAAGTCAACCCCACCGGTATTCAAAGCCGCACCGAGGTACTTTGGTTACTGCACGGGTGTTCTCAAACGAACATCTAAACGTATAATCCTGTGCAGGCCTGAGTCTCTGAGGTGTCGTGGGGGTTGGCATCAACATTATCAGTATTATAAATAATCTTAACAAAGTGTCTATTACTTCTAAAAATACTTCTCAGAAGAATAATAGCATATTTAATTAGTCTATTAAACTTTACATAATATCTAGTAATTATCTCTTGATAGCCTTTGAGGGGTTAAAACCTCAAAAAAGAATACGAGTTTTTTTTTTAAATCTTTTATTCCAGTCCGTGTGATTCAATACAATTACTTAATTTCATTCAACGTAATATTTAATAATACAGTATAGGGGTTTGATTTTGTTAAAATAATATGGTTAAAATTGTATTTATTTAGCTATTACGCTCCCAGGTCTGTATTACTAATTACCTACAAATTCATGAACGTTGTATATATTATGTATGCAAATCATATTTATTATTAGTAGTATTATCTGGACACATAATTAATTTTATAATTTTGTTGATTACAATGTACATTTAAATGGGTAATAATTTTTTTTAAGGTTTTTATTTAAATAGGTAATCCACTTTAATGAAATGAAAACACAAATTCCCCCTAGCGAACCGTAGAAGACGTATCTTGCATGCATAAGTGACTGTGTTCTACACACATTGCGGATGATAGTTTTTCTATATTTATTGATTTATGTATATATTAATTTTTTTATTAACATTAAAACTAAAACCGACCTTAATAGCTACAGCATTTTTTTTTGATAAGTTAAACATAATTTTACGATATAGATTAAATTTTACTAGACGTAAACATCATACATTGATAAATTAGAAGACTTTAAAAAAGACATATTTATAAATTTGCGCATAATCTGTTCGGTTCGTTGTGACTTTCAGTGCGCTTATACCCCAGTAGTTTCCAAGATGAAAGGTTTCTTAGTAAAGTATGTCCCGAGAACTGTTATTTTAACCTTTACGTACTAACGTTCTCGTAAAAGATATAAAGCTTGGGCTTTATTTAGTTCACGTCTCGAGACATAATTCAGAGGAACACCATGAGCATATTTTAAGGCTTCATAACTGCTAGAGCTCATTTGAACAAGATATAAAATACTGTACTTCTCCTCGAACCTAAAGGAAGGACTTTCGACTAGTCCATGCGTCGGGTTGTCACTCTCCCTAAAATATGGCGAGGGGGCCGATGGCTGACCATGCGTCATACTCGTGAACGGGTGCTACTTGTGGTGACTGGTCGTACTTGAATTCATGTATGCGGTGATGTTAATTATTTCGACTATGTGTTTGCGTGTTGTTCCCACGAGAATGTAAGTGCGTGCTCCTATTTCACCATGCCTCCTACTGATAGAGGAGAAGTCTTTGTTTTTGATTTATGTTATTACTATTAATTACTTAAGATGTCATGGTGTAATGGATGCAGTGGGATTTAGGAATCTGTGCCCCTAGGCATGTAGGTGTCACTACAATAGTCAATTAAGTTTTTATCTTTATCTGAAGTCGACTTACTGACTGTGCAGAAAACCAGCCAGATTGGACTTGGGCAACATAAATGAGTTTAACCTCACTCCCGGTCATTCCAGCTTCCTTCCCCTTTGCAATGATGCCTGCCAAGTCTGTTTTGAGCAGCAACGTTTTCTTTTGCCTTTTTTATTAACTGAGTTTTAGTAAAGCTGTTCCAAATTTTTGTCAAAACATCGATAGTTTTAAAAGCCTAACTTCATTTATTTTCGTTTTAAACCTCACCAAGTTTAGAAAAACTTCTTTTCCTATAAGAAGAAAAAAGAAGAAAGAGAAATTAACAATGATAACCAGAATGAACATAAAGAATATTCTGAAAAGAGCTGTCGTCCACGTCTCTCGAAGAACAAAACTTCGGTGTAACAGCGAAGTTGGTACCAATTACATAAATATTACTGCATTTACTTTGTTATTTTGACATTGTGTTAAAGGAAGGTAGTAACTGTCTTTTTAGTAACGAGCCATAACAACAAAGCGAGAAAGCGCTTAAGAAATATAACATTTTACAAACTATGTTAAAGTTGCAAGTTTAAAACTACCCGCAATCGGAAGAAACAAAAGTTCCCATCCTTTGTTTTCATCAAAAGAAAATTACAGCACTTGAGATAGAGCAGAAAATGTGATGTTAGGGTGAGTGTATGATATCGTTGAAGAATCTATCTAAACATAACTTAAGTTAACCTTAGTAATTATAATCTTAAATCAAATAAGTGTTGTAGTCTGAAATAATGTAATTTTCTATGAAAATAAATGATACATTCTACCCATTATTTTACGGGTGTTAAGGAGTATTTTTTTTACAATTAATTGAATACACAACTAACTTGATTTCTATAACGTTTACAATATTTAATAGTGGTTAGAAATAGTTCAGTGGTTTAGTTTTATACTAAGAATAAATAATAAAAACTTTATTCATGACAGAAATAGTAAAAAATAAGGGGCTTTAATTTAATGTAAAACCACTCGCATCTGCATCATCACTAAAGTTTCTATAAGTAGGATAAAGTCATATCACTTCATACATTCTGAATTCATTGGATACATATATTATGAGAAAATTTAAATAAAAGTTTTTGTTTGTTAGTCATCGGGCTTTGCCTCCACATTTAAATCAAACACTAAATCAAAAAGTTCCTCCTTGTTATGGGCATATGGCATGGTTACTATACACCTGAAATGTACTATTCCCACAGTCATTGTGTTCTCGACCCAACAGTATAAAGCAGTAACATAATTTTTCCTAATGCGTGTGCACATAACGTGCACTGAGCTCTCGTAATGGAATAGGCGTCTAGTTTAATGACTATATAAAATGACTACTTTTATAACTGGACAGATAAAGGTTGAAAGGAATTTAGCAGTACTGGATTTTGCTTTTAGTAACGAATTATTCCTTTGAGAATATAAGAAAGGTGTCTAAGGAAGTTTTCACAAAATATTGACCAGTATTTTTTGTAACACACTAATATAGAGTATTTACAATATTCTTAACCTAAATAGTAATAATAATTATTATTATTAAAAAGAGATAAATATAAAGGTAAAAAAATTAAAAAGTTTGGTTGCTGTAAGCAGCATTACCTCGGTCTATTGCGATACTTATTCGTTGATGGAGGAACGCACCAACTACTGGTGTCACCGATACTATCTACCAGTCGCCAACTTAAATCTTTAATTAGCGCCTGTGCACTTGAAACCCACGGCCTAAGAGTCTACTCCAAAGGAAGCGAAATCAAATATGGAGGAAATACTCTTATATTTTCTCTCAATAACAAATAACAATTAATGCTTTAAATGATTATTTTAATGTATGCTTCATGAAAATTATGGATATATTGACTCTGTCAACACTGATTTGGAAGAAACAAAACAATATGTTTTATTATTATATTATCAAAGTAATTAAGCGGCGTCAGTCTAGTGGTGAAGCTAGAAGCATGATCATGCGTTCAAAACCGGATTGCTTAAGTATAAAATACTTTTATACAATCCATATTTAAATGGGTTGTGTCAATTTTTTTCGTCTAAAAAAATTATCATGAAATTAGTAATATTACGAGACGTGAAACAAATAGATTCCAAAAAATAATACACTGAAGTTACAATACCATTGCAAAGTTTAAAATTAATGAGTACAGACGCATTGTTTATACAAAGAATTAAACGCGACGGCTTTGGTAAATGGAAATTATTGTTGAAAAATTCGTAGAAGAAAATTATAATTTACGTCCTGAGAAAGTTTTTTCATCTATTGAAGTTCAGCCTGGGGTGTGCTTTGTCGTAAACAAAAAAGTCATTTCATTACTATCTCTCCCTTGAAGATATTTTCTCACTACTTTGTGCTGAGAGTTTTTATCACCGCCCCATTTCAAATGACTTTACATAGAAGTACGCTACGAAGTACGTAGTATCATTTGAAGTTGTATATATAATTATTATATTGTTTTTTTTTTTAATTAAAATATAACGTTTTTAAAACCCAAACATAACAATCAAATATACAGTTTTTGACCTACAAAGTAATTATAAAAATTAATAATAAGAAAATTAAAACAAATTTAAAAGTTTGGTCCTTGTGGCAGTGTACCTTTAACGCTGGCAGCATTTCCACGCTGTATTGCGATACTTATTCGTTGAGCGAGGAAGGCACCTGCCTTGCGATTCTGTAACTCACTTTTCGATAAGGAGGGAGCTTGTAGTTTATTTTTTATCAGAATGCCAAATCATAAAATGACTGCTTCACGACTGATTTGAGCGCGAACGCCGCTACGAAAACCGCTGTGAGAGTTCAAAAAGTGAGTTACAGAATCGCAAGGCGGCTCTGGAGTCATATTATATTGATATTTTATATATAATTCATATCCATCTAAAATCAAGTTTTTACGATCTGCACTAAACGTAACTATTATAGTGTTATTATTATTATTAATTAAAGCCGTAGAGCAAAACTCACGTCTACGCACGGTACTACGAAAACTACACGTCCGTAGCAGCACGCTTAGCACGCTTAGCACGTAGCATAGTTTGATAAACACTTGAGTAGCAATTTATTCCTTTAAAATTATATGGTAATTCGCATCTCATATATGTCCTATCATCTTTTGAGACACGTTTAGAAATTTGTAAGCATTATTTTTGACTTTACAGGAAAAAACGTTATGTTATATTTTCCCCTTTTTCTTTGAAACACATATTTTTGTAAATTATTTATTTTAAAAATCGCGGTTTTTTATAACATAGGAGGGCAAACGACACCTACGTCTACGGGATAACCATAAACGGTAGGGACCTCCAACGCACCCATATCAGTTTGTAAGCTCTCTTAAACAATTGGAGGTAATGTTCCAGGAAAGACCTCCGCCGGAGCTGATTCTACAGTTGGCTAGTTCGTAAAAAAAACCTTGTTATGCGGACCGGAGATGTCTTCCAGCCCTCAAGGTGGTATGCGTAATATTTGGTATAATTACGGCTGGTGTGGTGATGATGTGGTGATTTCCCTCCTTACTCCTATCATCATCAACATCAACGGCTACACAGCCCCTGTTTACTTCTATAACATCGTCTATTCCATTGACAATCTTTCTTTATTATATTATAAATTTCAATATTAATGATTTTCATTTAATTTTTAAAAATCTTTTAGCCATATGTCGGATTTATCATAGTTTAGATAAAGCTTAGCTCAAAGACGCAGTATGCAGAGTTATTGGGTCATAGTCTTGGCGGGGCTCCAGAGAGTAATCTAGTTCCTCGCTTTTTGTTGCAATGAGACCATGACGGATAAATAGTTACAGATATTATGTATGATTATTTAGAAGACAGTTTTTACTGTGAAATCTGTTTTACTGTCAATGTTGAAACTAATTACATAAGAAATTATTTTATATATAGTAACTTTAATCGTGCGTAATAATAGCGATAACTTCAAAACGCAATAAATGTATTTAAAAAAAGCTGTTAATTATAAGCAAGTAGGATCACGCCAAAGATATGCCAGCCCACACGATTTTTCGTTTACCATACGAGCATGTTCAATAAACCTTCGACAAAAGAAAAATTCATGGGATACCATATCCAGAATCAGACTACTTTATGTACTCCGTCTTATATCTAAGCAAGTATTGCTTCCATACAAAAACCTTATTCGTAAAAATTAAATCTGTGTATTTGGACTCTTTTATCTCTTTTTGTCCAATTATGTAGGCTATGGTAAAAAGAGACAGCAGATTATATTACTTAATACGGTGTAATTGGCAAGTACTTGTACGTCATCCTAAAATGACTGAAATTTTACAATCTATTTGAAACGATATTTAAAAGCCAAGTTATTATATACAAAAGCCAAATCCAGGTCGGAACACTACGTAAGTAATAAAATCAAAAGGATGGCTTACACAATATTGAAATAAATAAACTGCGGAGACAAACTGAAGTTCCTAGAATGTTTCACCGATTTAATGCTGCATTTTCTCGGAAATTTTCAATTCACCGCTTAAACTTTGACCGATATTACTACGTGTTATCTTATATAAATGAATATAAATTTGAATGTTTTTTTAATTTGTTGAATAGATTATTAGATATTAATTATTACATTACATTAAATTCACATAAATGAACTACAAGTATGAAGTATAATTTATAATTAATTATAATTATCATTTTTTATATTAATTATTACCCAAGTATCAAAAGACTGGAATGAATAAATAGTATGATGACATTATAAGACTATTTAATGGAATATTATGTGATTGGAAATTTGAATCATTCCATCTTACAGATTGGTCCACGGAGCTATGCTTCTAGAATATATCCAAAATATATATAATTCTTCTGTGAGTGTGTATGTCACTGAACTTCTCTCAAACGACTGGACCGATTTTGATGAAATTTTTTGTGTGTGTTCAAGGGGATCTGGGAATGGTTTAGATTCACAAATCAGCCCGCCAGATGGCGCTGCAGTCGGTACTTTCATACTTTGCTTTACTAATTGCTTGAAATATCATGCAGGACGTCTGTCGGGTCCACTAGTATCCAAAAAAATACATAACATATGTTATGTATATTGTTACTTTAAAGTCATGAATATTTTATTAAAAAGTTGACACCTGTTTTCAGAAATAGAGTCTATGACTAAAGAAAAAGCTAGAAAAAAATACCCTTTCCAACTCTAGACGCTCCTGTTTCGAAGGAACAAAGTTGCGCTAGCCAGTCTTAAGTTATTATATTATTGTTTTCCTGACTTTATTAGTTTTTCGTTTGAAAAACAGTCACGTACCTGATTATGCCTTTCAAATTAGATTTATTTTAATTTATGTATTGGTTATCTACTGGAAATCGCCGGAGGAATATTATAATAATATAATGAAGAGCGAGTTTTTCTCCTCATTCGATAGTATAAATATTCCTCATATGAGAATAGTATATATATATATATATATATATATATATATATATATATAGTACGATAGTATTATTTATTTGAAATAGATACAAAACAACCACTCATGTGAAACATAACTTCAGTTCAAGTTAATTTCGTTTAGTTCAAGTACTAAACGAAACTGTGTTAATAGGCTTTGGATATTCCTTACAAATGTTGAATCGGCCTATTCAATACTTTACAAGAAATAAAATCAACGAGACTGATCACACAGATGTTGTGTCACGATGGATTCTCACCGTATCTTGAAAGATTTAGAGTTCAGCCAAATGGTGCCTGTCGTGGCCACAATACAGCTGAAAAGACAGTACTACATGTCCTAACTGACTGTCCAATGTATGGCTACGACAGGTACACTGAACAAACTATAGAAATGAACATAACAAAGACAAATATTAAATAAATGTTGAACAAAATCACCTTTCTCAAATTTGCTGTAAATATAATACAAAAAGTTGTTAACAGAAATAAGTAGTACTAGTCATACTAGTTACAAGTGGTATTTTGCCAATGATAATACCTATACACACACCTTAAGACCTCTGACGACAGTATAGTCGAGAAATTAGCAAAAGAAAATATATCTAAAATAAAATAGGCTTTGGATTTGTTTTAACGGTGCAATGCACATCTGAACACATCATCTAAATAGTAAATTTTCTCCTTATTCATAATAAAATCTGTCCAAGCATTCTTTCAAGCAAAGTTTACCTGTAATGTAAATACAGGTGAGTACTTTAATTAAAACAGTGCAAATCACATTTAATTTTTGGTCACAATTGTGTTACCATTAGGTAATTCTGATATTTTTATTTAAAATAGCTATAAAACCAGTGGCACTACAACCTTTTAGATCTGGGCTTCAGATTTCTCTTTAAGACAATGACATGCCATCGTTTTTTTGGGTCAGAGGCACCCCGGTTTCCTCAGGATATTTTCCTTTACCGATATACGATTACGATGTATCTACGATTTTAGAGAAGATATCCGCACGAACTGAAGCCACAAGGCAACTCAAAGTTCCCTGATATCTAGAATAATTCTAAATTGTTTCTTACAAATACAAAGAAATAAAATATACCTTAATAGTATATTCTTGTTTAATATTTTTTATTAAACCACCTTCTGGACAAGGCCATGCAGCGTTTTTAATTAAATCTCCAATTTATTGTACCCTCCTGCCACATTTGACTAAGATTGATTACGCATAGAATTGGTCATCGGATCATTTGTTAACCTCCTACTATTATTAGTAGTGTTATGTTTAGAATATGTCGTAAAATAATATCACGCAAACTATAAGTATTTTACTCAAATGAATATTATCATATTAACCCTAGATCACTAACCTTATTTTACAACACTTATTACTAACCTTCGTCGTTTCGGCTACGCCGTACAAAAGGGAGGCTTCTAAGGATTAATAGAATAAAATATTTATATATGTTTTATTTATTTAATACAATAATCATTTGTTAACATGTTTATAAGTTTTTTATTTACTAAAATCACAAATTAATTACATTTAAAGTATTTTAATTGAGACTAGAGTTATTACTCATTTGAAAATTTATGGTTTCATTCATGCTTAAATCTTATAAACTTATTAAAAACAAAGGCTTAAAAAAATATTAAAATATTAAAATTAAGTAATGAAATCAACAAAAGAAAGAAACATTTTAGAAAAAAACTATTAATTAATACATTTGTGACAAATGTCAAGTTTGTGTTCGCCACACAAGGTTTTGTTGCACTTGGTGCAACAACTCTTTGTCATTCTTCGCCTTACGGAGGGGCAAATTGCATTTTTTTTTCTTTTTTTAGTGATAGGAAGACTAACTGCATCTTCTATTTGATCATTTTCATGTGTAGAAATAGAACTACTGGTTCTTCGCATATTCAATATCGTTGTTATTGGGTTCCAGCAGCCCCGTTTGAAGTGTCGGAATTCGTAATCTTTTTTGCATGTGTGGCTCTTACTTCATTGGAATCTGTCTTTCTCTGGGTGGCTTTTACGTTTGTATTTAACGCATCATACTATCAGTTACAAAAAATAAGAAGCAAGAAGGCGGATCAAGTTCGTTTTTACAATTACGCGTGGGCCCAGGTCTAATATGAACAATATTTCTTGAGGCTGTTCGGCTTCGTGAACTCGGTTTAACTGATAACGGGTCTTCAATTGATGAAGGTGTACTTGCGTGGATGTCTTCAGTTAAAGGTGGTTGTTCTGTCACAGAAAAAATCTCTTCCTCACCATCTGTTTTATAAGCCGGATCAGCCTCAAGGTGGTCTTCTTTCTCAATCTCAGAGCAGTTTTCTTCGTCACTTTAATCATCTAATAACAGCTGACGGATCGTATCTAAAATAAAAATATATTCAGTGCAAAGTTTACAAAACAGCGTATTAATTATACCACCAAAAAAGATTGAAAAATAACGGCAAGAATAACGTTAATACTAACCATCGTCGATTCGACGACTCATGGTGGCTAGAATGGCGTACACAGGGTCCTTATACAAAAAACACACTCGTAGATCGCGTGAGTTATGGGTCGACTGAGATTAGCCGAAATTTGGAATGCGTAAGACGACGCACTCAAAATTTAAACCACTTTTTTTGAGTCCGCGTCTTCGTTTTGACGAAGGTTAGTGATCTAGGGTTAACATTATAATATTAGAAATTCGACAGTTTTCTTGCGTAATAGGAGGCAAACGGACAGTAGGCTCACCTGATGTTAAGTGATACCCATGGACAGTCACATTGCCAGAACGCTCGTAAGTGCGTTACCGGCCTTTCAAGAATTGGTGCGGAAACAATCTTGAATGTTTGCGAAACATTTCGCAAGAATGACAGAAAGTATTTAGACAGTATTTTGCAATGTGCGAAAGTATAGTTAGAAATAGTACAAGCGCTTTATTTCTATTAAAAAATATAAGGTAGAACGTAAAAGACTTCTCTAGAGATTCGCCCCATCTTTGCACTGTGACGTACGTAGTTACAACAATATGCAAAAGTTATATTATTATTTTAATTAGCAACTAAGTAGCGTGCTTAGGGCAGTAGTAATTAAGACAGAATTGAGAATTTGAAGCGTCTGTTTATACAAGTTGGAACAACCAAACATTTAGAGTGAGGGCTGCGAATGTTTTCGTGATTTAGAACAAAGCCGCCTAGTTGTAATGTTGAATTTGGCCGACACTCACACCGCAACAAGCAAGATAACCCGCTAAAGATTCTTGATTAGATTCAGCTTATCTACGGAACAGAGAAATAAGGTTGCAAGGGACTTTAGTCGAATTTCGAACTAGAATAGTCGCTTTGACTAATGTGTTTCACATATTATGAAAAACTATGTATGAGCTTTGTATCTACCCATAGTATGGTAATATTTAATGTATATATTTTTTATACATTACTAGCCGTTTCGCGCCCGCTTTGCTGGACGAATTAAAATAAATTTTATGTTTCATTATTTTATTTTTTTTCATGTTTTTATTATTCTTCTTTTTAACTTCCAGCTAAGAAAATTGAAATATTTCGAAAATCGAGTTTTTAACAGATGTTGACGTTTAGAGGTTCTAGGAAGCCTCCCCGAATGTTTCCGCGGTGAAGTCCGTATGGATAAATTTTCATAAAAGTAAAACAGCAATTAAAAAATGAAGGAACGTTGGAATTTAATAAATAAATAGCCATAAACCATCTAAGAAAAATTTCGCATCGAATGGCTGTAGTTTCATATCGATACGATCAGTGGTTTAGGCGTGAAGGAGCCTCAAACGAAGACCATTTTTCTTATATATATATATAGAAGTATGTTTTTTGTATAAGGTAATAAATTGAATATAAATAAATACTATATTCCCATTATTTGTAGGCAAATTCAAATATAATCGTCACGATTTTATTAAAAAAAAGTATTCTTTAATATATAATGTAGTATTTAATAATAATAAATAAATTATTATTTTTGCATAGAAAATAGCAACAACCTCGGTTACTGAAAATCATATGGATAATATTACCGATGAAGTCACGGCGTATATCGCGAGACAAAGTATAAATTTATTCTAAGTATCTTTTTAGGAACAATAAAAGAGATGGAATAGCGTCTCTGGACACGAAGGTAAGGGAATAAAATGAAAAAAAAATCAAATGAGTGTAAAACATTTAATAACCCGCCTGCAACCTGCTCTTTCTTGACTGAATTTTAACCTGACAAGATACAATTTTTATTAAGTTAAGTCTTCGAAAGATTTAGTTTTGTTACACCACAGTCTATTGAACATCCACTAAGCCCGTCCGCCACAACGCTGCATGATTTATTAGAAAACTCTGCTTTGTCCGCACGCGCCCGCATTGTGGACAACTGTTTATGATGTAGATTATTGTCTTATTTAGCTTTCCCTCTGATTTGCTGTTTGTACGTGCTAAGTTGTTCTTATACCGACAGGGACATAGTTGGATAGAGAAATAATCGTTATTAATGGCGAGAATTCCTTATATACTTGATCTAAGCTTAAGTCGCTTGGGTCAAAAGTCTTACTATATTCATCCAAGTAGTTTATTTCGTTTATATCATTTCTTAAATCAGGGCTTACATTTAGCTAACAAGCTGTCCGTCCCGGTTTGCTAATGGCTACAATAAATTACCTTCTAGATGACATATCAAGATGAAACTTAAACAATTAGTTTAGTAACATTTGGCGAAATATTTTTTTTAAAGTTGTCTTGTGAATTATAAGACACAGCTAAAAACTTAAAGAATATAATTGTTTTAATTAATACAAAAAGCAATAAGTAAATATAGAAATTATGAAGCAATTCAACCGTGCGTTTCAACCCCGGCCGAGCACCAATGAATACTACCCTCCTTTTTACTCAAGTAATACTTTCGTATGGTGTACATAAGTATTGTGAGGATATCAGAATGTCTGATCCTTAAAAATTTACGCCACTTATTAGGGAGTAGTACCTACCTGCTTCAAAAAATATGACGAAGTTCTTGAGATGTATACGAAACAAAAGTTTCTATATTTTACATACATTGAATTAATAACAACACATTCATGAATATGATCAAGCAATTTTAAATGTCACACTAACTTTCAGTCAAATCTTGTTTAAAAAAATCAACTTTATGATTAAAATCAAGGTTCACATTTTAAAACGAACGTAAAATTATATCAAACACAAGTTTTTATCAATTATATCGTTTCTCATTCATAGTAGTTTCAAGTAACAAATTATTCCTCAACAGTGCGAACTCCAATCAGCATTAATTAACTCTATTTAACAGTATTACAGAATCTATTAGTTTGGAAATTTATCAGTTATTTGCAGATCTCGATAATCCAAAATATCCCATTCAATATCTGATGGTTTCTGCAACGTTGAAAATGTCAGATTTTGATATAAATTAAGCTTAGTGGCTTCCGGTTTGTTGACCGGATGAACGTAAATCATTTTGTTTTTTTAAACGCACCTGGTGCGCAGTGAAAGTTCGTGTTTTTTTTATGACGGATGCCCGTTTGTAAATAAATGTACTGAAATATAGGAATTTTAAATGTTAATGTTTATCGCTTGTTTTTTTCATTCTTATCTTTGCGTTCTAGCGGTTAAATGGCTAGATCACACCATATGTGGAATGACGTAACAAACACCTTTTGTTTTTAATTTATTTATTTTACAGAATAATATAATGAAATCATAATACAGACAACTGTATGGAAAGGACCAAGAGGAAGTAGTAGTAGTAGAAGAGGTCGCCTAAAAGAGGTGGATAGAAGAAATAGGAGCGGTAGCAGGAAACGAATGGAGAAAGAGAGCCATAGACAAAGTCAGTTGAAAAAGCTGGAGGAGGCCTTTACCCGTGAACGGGGTAATGGTGAATGTATTATTTTTATTATTATTATTATTGTTATTGTAATTATTATTATTATTATACGTTAAATTAGAAAATAGGTAATAAAAAATTTAAAGCTAGTTTTAAAAGACATGAGGATTGTAATATATCTGTCTATACCGGGATATTGTTAGAACAAGTGGTATTGCTTAAGTACTATTGCTTAGGTACTATTGCTTAGAATAAGTATTTTCTTTATTATGTTTGTTAGGTAACCAAACTTAGTTAAATGCATAACAATGTTAATAATTATATAATTTATAAAATTCAGAAAGTTTAATAGTCTAATTTCAAGGTAGTGTCACCCCGCCATTTTCTTTCACTTTCATTTTCTTTTATATACAAAATGTATGTAGTATGATTGTTTAGGCGTGTGTGTGTAGACAACTAACGGCGCTACCAATTGTACGATACACACTCTTGTAATAAAAAATGTTTGGTATACATAGACCCTACAACTGTTTAATCACACATTACGCTTTATTCTTAATTACTTATCGATTGTATGGTTTTACTCAGAAGTCCATAGTCCAAGTCCAGTTTTCTTGGAAATTTAAAAAAAAAAAGGCGGAAAAGACAGCATTATATTGATGTGCGTGTTACTAATTTTATTTGATTAAGTTACGAAATAACACTTCAAAGCGATTGTATGAATAAATTAATTTCGCACTTTGATATTAGATCAGTTAATTAGAAAATAAGAAAACAATACAACGCAATTACGAAACCCACAAAGGTGTACAAATTTGTTAAATAAAACAATTTCAAAGGAAATTAACTGTCTAACTCATAATAACCAATTAAGTATTTATAATTACAAACGCCAAAATTAATGTTTTAATACGCGGAGTACAAACAATGAAATTCAATCAAATCACAAACATCACCCAATAAAATTCGCTTCACCCAAACTCTAAATACAAACAAAATTAATTATTGTCACCGTAAAATTTTATCACACCCTCGCAATGTTTACAGGCTAATCAATTATAGAATTCCACTATTATGTCAACTCTATTAACTTTTATCTATATATATATTCTTTTATCTATATATATAAAAAGAAAATGGTGTTCGTTTGAGGCTCTTTCACGCTTAAACCACTGATCGTATCGACATGAAACTACCACCATTCGATGCGAAATTCCTAGATGGTTTATGGCTATTTATTTTTTTAATTCCAACGTTCCTTCATTTTTTTATTTCTGTTTTACTTTTATGAAAATTTTTCCCGCTAATAAAAACAAAAGAGGCTTCCTAGAACCTCTAAACGTCAACATCTGTTAAAAACTCGATTTTCGAAATATTTCAATTTTCTTAGCGGGAAGTTAAAAAGAAGAATAATAAAAATATGATTTATTTTAATTCGTCCAGCAAAGCGGGCGCGAAACGGCTAGTTTATTATAATATTGAAATGGTTTAGACCGTACATATTAGCTTATTCTAAATACAATTTAAAGCTAACATTAAAATTGTATAATGTATATACTATATATAATAATTTTAAGATTTAGGTTAATTAAGGTTAAATTTGTCTTAAAAATTAACTATAAACAAACCACACTTTTATTTGAACAACACGTTTAAAATAGTTTAATAAAACTTTTTGAGCAAACCAATTTAAACAAAAGTTTCAAGTGTTTTTAACATTACGTATGTATGATAAAAACCTAATTGGAATTGCTTGTAATATTTATTTTTAAAACTTTAAAAATCTTTCGTAGTAAGCACGCTTGCTACTAATAGCCTATGCTACTGATAGCTAATGTAACTACGTTTAGGCTAAAGCTATACTTTAAATAAATAATAATATAAAGCCTTTTTTATTTCCAAATCCTTGATGTCCATTTCAGTGTGTTAGTAGTGTTGTTAGTATTTACTTAAAGCTAAATATTAATAGTAATAATATATTAGTCGCCTGTGGATACGGATAGCTCTGGGGTGCAGGCCTGTAACTCTTCCAGAAGTCTCTTCTTTGCCAATAGTCTTTTAATCACCTAGAACTATTTATAATCAAGGAGCTGAACCGAAATCTTTATAATACTTGTTATTAAAGGAAACAAAGTGAAAATTGCAGGTTCGAATGATAAACTTTAAAGATAAATTTCCATTTTTAACCTAATTTCATCTAAATAAGCCCAATTTTGCACGACATAATATATGAATGTTTTAATATCAAAATAACATTCTAATAATTGTTATTTCTGCACAATTTATGTGAAAAGTTTGATATTAATTCAACACGCAGGCAACAGATAAACAAATGTTTTAAATATATATTATTTTTATTATAAGTTTTTTATGATATTACTGGATTTGATCAGCGTGTATAGCAGCTCCTTTGTGCGCTATAGCCATAGCACATTACCAGCCACAGTTTGAATCCCGGCAAAATAATTTTTAATTTGCATGATACAAAAGTCTTCAGGTACGTGAAACGGAAACTCGACTGTTTAATAAAATAATAAACGTGTTTCATACCATTAAATTAAACCGTTTAAAAAGCGTTATCAACTCGCAACTCCTTCCGCTCATGTAAGGTTTTTTATACAGAACTGGACAGTCGTTTGTCCATAATTCCACCTAATGTGAGGGCCACCTGAGGGCACACCAGCCGAAGTGATGCCTATTTAGCCACCGTTTGAATGAACATATATATGTATACTGTTTAGGAAAGATTGAAGGGGTAGGGAGCTCCTTACCTTCGCTGTTTCCACAAGAGACGACGATCAAAATGCAGTGTGCTTCGGGATGTCAACAACGAAGGGTTGAAACTTTAGCGTGCGTAGTTTGAAAGATTTATTATATTGTTATCTTACTTTCCGTGAATTCGAGAGCGAAATCCTGAAAATTCTGGTCATAAATTCAAATTGACAATGCATTTTATATTCACAAGCATTTAACAAAAAATGAGATAAACTTAGAAATCTCCTCAATTTGAGAACCGGTTAAGGGTAGACGTGATGAAGATTAACGATCTCTAATGTAGGGCAGACAAATCTGTTTTCCATACGTCGAGTTTATCTAAATGATCGGGGATTCATCACAATTTTCATGAATGTTCCTGTTATTTACAATATCGTGCCTCATTAGGTTTAATTAGGATGCTTCCTGTTGACACACTGCGTTCATTTCATTATCTGCTTTTTGGTAAGTAGGCATTCAATAATTGTATTATATTTTTAGCAGTAATCCAATATTATTATAAACCTCAATGGATAAAGTAAAAAATCATTAAATCATATAGAAAACATAATTTACACTTATGACTCGTCAGTTCATATTAATGCTTCTAATTTTACATTTACTGCCAGTTCTCAAATCAAGGGCGTAGAACGGGAGAGAAGAACTGGCAATAAACTCTCCGCCACTCTTTTTAATCGCCTTTTTTTTTTGTTTTACAAAATGTTTCTTAGGAGCGGCAACCATTACACCAAATCCCATGTGACATTTTAAGTAATTAATAATAATAACATAAATTAAAAACAAGGTAACAAGGCACCATTTGTCTATGGTTACTTTTAAAGGCGGTATGTACTGTTTATGCCTAGCACATAGTTGTTATTAAGGTCTTTATTAAAAGGTTGTTATTAAAGATATGCCACTTTGCTCACAATGTTTTCCTTTATTTTACGAGCAAGTTTGCATATATAAATTAAAATTAATTGCTGCACATCCGAGCTTAAACGTACTAAAGTTAAATAAAATATCAAAATGTCGCAAAGTTAATATTAGTTTTTTTCCGGAATTCTACAGAGCTGTGGAAAGTTCTGGATAACTTAAACGAACATAGAATGTTTGCATTCTCAAAGAACTCTAGCTGAAGCTGGAATAAACAAATGTTTTGTTACGTTTGTGTTGTAAATCTAACACACATTCTTTATCAGCAGTGTGTTTATCTATTTCTAGTGTACATTTATTGGTATTTTTAGTTACTATATATGACTATTAGTTTAAGCTGTTAACTATAATGCTTTAATATATAATTTTTTCATAGGTTTGTTTTGGTTATATAGGCTCAAGTTTTTATCATAAGTAAGCATATCAAAGCAGTGTTTCAACAATAGTAACACAGACACATAAAAAAGCGTGCGTGTACTTATGTACGTGCGTAAGAAGTTATACTTCTTTGGCATTATTAAAAATAGTTTTTGATTGCATGCAAATAATTAATTACAATTAAATAATCAAAGACTGGAAAAGGAGTCATTATAGTCAATAAAGTTCAGTTTACATTTGAAAAATTTAATAAATAAATATTTATTATTATTCTCTTACATTAAGTGTATCATAAATTCTATTATTATTCGAATGTTGTTTTTAAATTATGTCCAATGCCGTAGCATCTTCCGTGGGCAACTTCATTCTGCTAATTTAGTGTCACGGTGCGCGCGCATCGTAAAATTTTACTCTCCTCAATTTTTCAAAACGCGCCTAAAGAAGCGTAGTAGATGCAGGCATTTGAGGCCAAATATTGTCTAGGTACCAAAGGATAAACTTTTCTAATTAGTTTATCCAGTGGTGCTACAATACGGACACCACGTTCATCGAATAAAACAAAAATTGTTATGCCCTCAGTTTTTTTTGCAAACGCTATTATTTTATGTGACTACATTCTTTAGCTTTTTTTATGTACATTCCACATGTATTTTTTCTAAAACCTCAAAGAAATATTGATTCACTTGGTTTAAGCGACGACGCACACGGCATTCAAAGGGGAAGAAAATTCTTTACAATTGATTGAATTCTTACGTGAGGGAATGTTTGACGAAAAATTTAGGGAAACCGTATTAATTTTATGGAAATGGTGGTCGTAAATTGAAAATACCGCTTCAGTTGCTGTGTGCAATGTTAACATGTTACCTTCGGGTCAATCAGTCGAAACAATTCATTAGATGGCAGGGTCATTAATTTTTTAAGTAATGGTGGTTACCGTTAATTTTAAAATTATAATGCAAAAGAGACACTAACAAGTAAGGATGGCATGCAGTAGTGTATTTCATACTTTCTATATTATTTCAGTTACAAAATTTATAAATTTAGCTAGTCTATTACATCTATAAAATCAATGTCGCTAAAACTTTTTTAGGTCTGGGCCTCAGATTGGTACATCTGTTTCATAATCATTTGTTAATTTAATAGGTAAGTAGGTGATCAGCCTCATGTGCCTGACGCACGCCGTCAACTTTTTGGGTCTAAGACATGTCGGTTTCCTCACGATGTTCTCCGTCATCGTTCGAGCGAATGTTAAATGCGCACATAGAATGAAAGTCCATTGGTGCACAGCCGAGGATCAAACCTACGACCACTGCCCTGCGATTCTGTATCTCACTTCACGAACTCACACAGCGGTTTTCGCATCGGCGGTCGCTCTCAAATCAGTCGTGAAGCAGTCATTTTATGATTTGGCATTCTGAAAAGGTGGGAGCTTGTACTTTATTGTTTATCAGAATGCCAAATCATAAAATGACTGCTTCACGACTGATTTGAGAGAGACCGCCGATGCGAAAACCGCTGTGTGAGTTCGTGAAGTGAGTTACAGAATCGCAGGGCTGGTATGAGCGTCGCACGCTGAAGTCACTAGGCCAACACTCGAACACTTGCACTTAAAATAAATTTGATACATCTGCATAAAAAAACCAGACTATATCAGAATATCATATAAGTCAAACAAGGTATTCAGAAGTTTATTTTAGGCAAAAACTGGAACGGAAGGAATTCCACTACAGTATATAAAATCAATTACAAATCGATTAAAAGATAAGGTTGGTTTAAATGGAGAGACTAATTGTTTTAACACTCTTAATAAATTAAATAATTAACCTGCTTTAAACGATTTTATCAGTACGGAATTAGCATTCGATAGGGGTACGCTTTTCTGTGCAAACAGTTGGTGTTAGGTCGTTGCAAAACAAGTATATTTTCAAAAAAGAATGCTCAAGTTGACAGTGTTATTTATGTTCTGTATTACATTTGTAAATACTGCAGGTAATAATTTACTTTTTTTAGTCAAAGTATGTGGTATAGAGTAGTGTTATGATTTTGATGTTGAATAAATATAAATAACTTATATGTACGTGGTAAGTTCGAAGTGCCATTAACAGATGATAAAAATTAATATTTTCGCTACATTATGCATATAAACCTGCGGATATCTGATCTATAGATTTAAAAGTACTATGTGTACTAGGTACAAGAAGTATTATGTATAGCATCGTTTCTCAAGCGGAGGGTCAAGTTTGTTGTTTTAAAAGGGGGCCGCAGTAAGTTGAAAAATAATAAATATGGACTACATATAGGTACAAAAGATTCGTTTATTAAAGGAATGAATAATATAGTGTAAAACTAAATTATAATTTTACAGTGGTGGAGTCGCAAGACTGTTTTACTTAACTTTTTGGCTTTTTCGTGGGTCGCGATATAAACATGGTTGAGACGATGATGTATATGTTTAAACTAGTAAATAAACGTATAGAACTCACTCTCGTGTCGTAGCAACGATATAACTTAAATAGATGTTAAGAACTTAAATCTCTCATGGTTATACATTTTCCTTTCTGTGTTTTACCTTAAATACTGATTTAAAAATAATTTTGTTATTTTTACCGCTATTTCTTATATTTTCAAGCCTTTACGACTTAGAGGCTTTCAAGAGAACGACGTACCACTAAGCAAAAGGTCGGCAACGCACTTGCAAATGTTGCAGGTTTACTTGGGCGGCGGTAAACTCTTAATTAAATGTGGTTTACGTTTAATTAAGTTTAAGTTCGAGCCAGCTCGTTTGCCTCCAGTCTCACAATAAAAATCTAACCTAGACGGATATTATTAAAACGTAACTTATTCACATGTAAAAACTACTTAGCTTTTAAAATCTAATATGTTTTTTAGAAAATAGCTACATAATAAACGAGTTACCGTGCCTTTTGGCTAATGGAGAATGTACCAAATCGGTAGATTGTCCCACTGGAGTTAGACAATTAACCGGCTATTGTCCAAGACAGGAACAGAATGGGGTAAAATGTTGTCGTAAGTATTGTCGCATTTTCGATAAATACTAAATACATACTTGTCAATGGTCGGCTCTATAGTATATTATTATTACATTTATTGATCAATTTAGAGTTATAAAAAAATAAATAAATAGTACTACCTTAACTAACTTGAAGTTGTGTACTTAACATAAATTAACTTACAGTTACGTCTTCTTTACGCTCAAACTTATTGAATTTTTAGCTTTGACTCATTACAAAGTTGATCAAAGTCACATGCAATAGGCAAAGTCAATCATCTAGTTCTTTGTTAATAGGATCAGTAACATTATTTTGTCTATTTGGCTGTGTGCTATAGTCTGTAACTCGCTTGTTGGTACTTGCATGTTAACTTAATTCTCATTCAATAGGGCTCGAATAGATAGTCCACGGAAATAAACAAATGAATAGCTATATCTCGCAATTTGTATTGTATTTTGGATCATTAGAAAATAATAATAAACGAACAGATATTGAATTTAAGAAAGTCATAATTGAATATAAAATTCACTCTGGCAATTTAGGCCATATTTCAACAGTTTATCACGCCACGGAGCCTTCCAAAAGAAGAGCCTTCCTAAAGAGTTCCATTTTGATGGAAATCATCAATCACCAAGACACGAATAGATTATTATATTTCAAACAAAAATAGAATAATTATAATAGGATCCGATGTATGAATCTCTATTCGGTTTGAAGTAGATAAATAATTGTTTTTTAATATTTCAGTGGCTAGTACTTTGTCGTGTCGAAGTCGAGGCGGGGAGTGTGTAACATTCAAATGTCCAGAAAGACATACATTTTCTAGAGCCAAAGATTGCTCCCAAGACCAAACTTGTTGTATATTTGTGTAATAATAAATATATAATACCGTGTCTAGTACTTTCTTTAACCTTCGAATTTAACAAGTTGATGTCGGCAACTAGATTAAGCTTAAGTTTAAACTGTACATAGTACTGTACTGTTTTATTGCTTCGACTAAATCATTGGATACCATTACTAACTATATTCATGTCTGACGCATGCATATATGCAGTAGATTACAACCTATTATTTACTTACAAAACCAACCAGCCAACGCAAATACATTGTGGTACATTAGAAAAAAAATACAAGATTTAATGTGACAAGTATAATAAACACGAAGAGAAAAAAAAACATCGATTATATAGAAACTAAAGGAAAATGGATTACAAAGTGTGAGGGGCCTTGGATATTCCAATCTTATAGATCTTTTGGTCTCAGACTTCTGCATCCAAAAGCCTTCGCTAGTTGTAAATTTTTGGTATGACCAGCCGGTTTCATCATTTCATTTAAAGAAACATAAAGAAAAAATCCATTAGGCCACATAAAGGGCCGTACGGCATTAGGGTTGACAATCGCTAACTGCCCTACGATTCTGTAACTCACTTTTCGAACTAACACAGCGGTTGAGCAGTTCGAAAAGTGAGTTACAGAATCGCAGGGCTGCACAAGTCTACATAAAATACAAAGCATGTATAGGATACAATTATAGATGTACCCGGGAATGGTGTCACACCACTCCTGAGGCACAATTAAAACATTTTAAAAGGAACTTAGAATTCCTTTGTTTAATTCCGTTCACAGCAATTTACATGTAAAACGTTTAATATTATTACCTCCGGCTGTGATGAAAGCCGAATGAAAACTTCTGAACAACGGTATTGTATCTCAAAGCGTCAGTTAAGGCTAGGCTTTGTGCTGCGGTCGAGACAACGCGAGGCTGTAATTTATTTTATATTGTACACTCGTGTGCATTAGTTTATGATTGCAATACCATAATTACTATGAGTTTAGATTAAGTAATACGTTTCTAGAAGCACGTTTGGCCGTCAGTTTAGAATTCTGAAATGTTAGTACATTTCCTAAGGCGCTTATTGTAAACGTGTTATTGGTCAGAAAATCGATATCATGGTTATATAAAGTTCTTTGAATATCGAACCCAATATAGGGAAAAGAGGATTCCTCGCAGTTTTTCACTGAGCATGTATTAATAAACATAGATTGAACAACTAGCTATTAGTGCATAGCTGGGATTCAAATGCAGAACCTCTGGTCGTTTTGCACAGATAATTTTTCTGCTCTTGATCAATTTCTCTTGCAAATTTGATATCCCCAGCAATAGGGATCGATTTCGCCCCTTGGTAATGTGTATTAAAGTCGAAATCCATTTGAGTTCACTGCCCATGGTCGAACAACCCGATTTTTAGCAAGTGCATGCTTAGGTGTACTCGTTTAAACGTGTTTTAATTAAATTGTCCTCAACTGTACAGGAGAAAGTGTTGCGTGTTCATTGTTCTATGCGGGTGCGCGGAACGCATCATTATACAAATGAATATCGTGAGGTTCATTAGTACGTTGTTGCTATTGTTTAATGAGCGGATAGAGCCTCTAATGGACGATTTACAGGCTTTGTGGAATTATTTACGCATTTTGATACAAGATTGCTGTGGTTTAACTATTGTACTAATAAACATTGATTTTTTTCAGCATTTTACGCGATTTGCAGATTTCTCATAGAATGTGTATTCCAATTAAATAAAAGCCTTTTCATACATTTTATGCATTAGGTACAAGTAAATTATTATTTACAGTCGTTTATTATGTTACGATAATAATTGAAGGCAAAATGTCTTTATATAAAATGTCAATAAATGTAAAGAATGATGTGTAATAACATGTTTAAACTATTCTAAATAAAGCCTGCCCATTTGCCCTGCCGACTTTAAACACTAATAGTTTAGTTAACAAACTTTATTTAACACTTCGTTACACACGAATTAACATTTTTTTATATAGCATTAAATGTGGAGTATTCATCTATTAATAATATAAAATAACTAGCTGACCGGGCAAACGTCGTTTTGCCATGTATATCAATTTATAATAAAAAAATAGGGGTTGATCTTAGAGGGGTGAAAGCTGTATTTTTTAATGCTGTATCATAAAAAAATAAAAACAGAAAAAAATATCTAAAAATAAAAAATATTTAGGGGTGGACTACCCTTAACATTTAGGGGGATGAAAAATAGATGTTGTCTGATTCTCAGACATACCCAATATGCACACAAAACTTCATGAGTTTCGGTCGAGCCGTTTCGGAGGAGTTTAACCACAAACACCGCGACACGAGAATTTTATATATTAGATTCAAATTACCAAAACATATTGGAGCCACTAACGTAATCATAACCTAGAAGATACGTTGTATATTTGATTCCCTTGAGCGCCTTTGAAACTTGAAAGCCTCGCATCTACATCGCTAAAAAATTAATACGTCAGCATACATTACTGAAACGAGTGGAAGGACAAGTTTGAATAAGCAATTTGGAGTATATTTTTGTCCTTTTGAGACTGATGATTAGTCGACTTTTACGTATATTTGGGAGAGCAGTTTATTTAGGATCCTCTTGGCAGTAATGAGGACTTATGCGAATGTGAGCAATTTGATGGAGTTCGTTGGACTGTTAGACATTTAGTATTGAACATGTTTTGAGGGTATAATTATTTGTGAGTAGAAATTTACCTTAAATATGTAGTAGTAAAAATATTTGCAACGCAACAAATGATGGCATTATATTATGTCAATATTTTTAATGCCCTTAATTATTAATATGAAATTGTTTACTGTATATATCACAGTATCCAATAACTACGTAGCTATAATGGTATCAATCGCTTATACGAGTACTGGGAATAAATAAGGCGCAACTGCGTTTCTCTGCGAATACAAAAGAAACAATATTTAAAGCCTATATTCTAGGTTTTATAAAGTAAAATAATATAAAGAAAAATTAAAACATCTTACATCTATTTTAGGACATTACAACAGTAAAGTAATATAACGCAAAGTCCACTGATCGGGAAGGTTTAGGTATTTATTTGTAAATTAAAGATAAACACATCTCTTTGTTTCGTGAAAATGTTTGAAATATTGTGGGTCAAACTAAAGCCGGGGTGAAGCACTACTAATGTAATAAATTCACATCAAAAGAAATAACGAAGGTTTTATTTAAATGTGAAACTAAAAATATTCTATAGACTATAGGTATTCGCCGTCGTGGGCTTTTATTTATTCATAGAAAAATATAATTTCTATTCAATTTCTAAAGTCTTTTACTTAACTAAATCCTTATAAGAGCCGTAGCGAAAAAGCCTATACAAAAGATCCGTAATAATACTTAAAAGTCAATTTGAACTTTAATAACATACCATAAAGTTTAAGTGTTAGTGAAGGGGTTCCGGGAAGGTAAATTTTTATTTTTTGAAATAATATATTTGTTGTCTTATCAACTTTCTTTTTTTTTATCTTACTAGCTAGACCGGTGTCCCGAATAGCAGAATAAGTATTTTAAAAAAATAAAGAATCGACTGTTAGGCGGTACGATGTTCGCCAGGCCAGCTAGTAATGTAATAAAGACCCGAGTTTCATACTCAAAAACATATAAGCAAATGCAAACAATGACATTTACGAAACAATACGATGAATATTTTAATTAGGCCAATTTAGCCTGAAAATGAAAACAAATATTCTCTTAAATTTTTAAAGAAACAAAACTTTTCACTAGTACCGCGGTCGCTTGAATATCTCCCGTTTTAGGATGCGCAAAGTTTGAGACTTGAAACTTCGAAAATGTATTATTTCAAGTTAATCCAAGCTAAAACTGCAGGAGACAGTTTGCAAGTAGGCTGATGCTAGGGGCGTGTTCAAAATGGTTAATTCAGAATCATGGGCTAATAATGTCAGTTCTATTTACTCTACACATCCTTATATTCGACGTGTAGAATCTATTTATTGCAATGATCTAGCTGTTTATTTATTTAGTATTGTCTTTGATTGACATAACCTTTACACATTTAAAGAAAAAACTTTTTTTTTTCCTCCATCTTTTAGTCGATACCAACTCCGGGGAAATAAATATAGATAATGCAACTTTCTCTACAGCTGTGATACTTTTTGACATCCAACACCTTTTGTCTTCAGTCACCGTGACCGTACGCTGTAAAGCACGCGAAACGTCGGATAAATTTAAAATTATGTTAAATAGTTGTAAATTTATAATAATACATAACTTCAATCCGGTCAAAAAGTTTTTCTTTAAATGTTTATTTATTATTATAGTTAATCACTCATTAATTTGACCTAAAAATATTGTCTTTTCAGACACTGGTTGTTTCATAAAGTTTATTTATTTTAAAAAAAAAAAAAAAAAAAAAAAATTCAGCATCACAAACAATAGTGTTTAGGGTGCGCAAGATACCATTAACCAAGCAGTAAAAACTAAATTACTTACCATCAGAAAAAAATATGACTGTCAACCCTAATGTTTGAATAACACTTGTAAAATCACATATTCACATTCACTTAATATTAATTTCCTGTCAACCCATTTCATATTAGCCTCGATGCGGAAATACAGTGCGCAATTCGCACTTTATCATCGTAATGGAAAGGCTGTGAAGAACAATTTACGTTTCGTCTATTGATGTATTAACCACTAGGTCAACCATTAATTGGTTCATAATTATCTCCTCAATCACCCATTTATTTAATCATTATTTTCGACTCTTTCAAGCTTGCATTTTAAATAGAATACATCAAGTAAATGAGATTGAATTTGAAATTTATTTGAATTTAGAATCCTATCTAAATGTCAGATGTTTGAGATCAAAGCGGCCAGTCTGATAAATCTCAGAATCCAAACTATTTATTTGCAATATTTTAATTATAACTATACAATAATATGGACCAAAGATTCTTCTGTTTAATAATTACGAGCTTATTATAAAATTTAGTATAAGACAGAAACCTCAAGCCATTGACGCCCTCAATTACTCACAAAAGCTCAAATGGCGATGGGCGGGTCACGTAGCGAGGCTAAGCGATAATAGATGGACAAGAGAGACAACACAATGGACAGGCCCACTAGGACAAAGAAAGAGAGGAAGACCAAATGCACGCTGGGTAGACGACATCACAAAAGTGGCAGGCACTCATTGGTTACGAGCGGCAGAGAACAGAGAATACTGGTCTTCTCTGGAGGAGGCCTTTACCTTTCATGGAGAGGGTTCTTGCTAAAAAAACATTAAATTAAGTATTGTTATGAAATTGTAATACTTATAGAAAGCAAGAAATAAAAGGCTTTTTATTTTATTATTATTTATTTTATTTATAAAATTTAGAGTAAGTTAGTAACGTATTTGTTGAAATGGGAACGATGTTATTTATAAACAAGAAGTAATAGTAACATTGGTAACAAATACATTTACACATTTATGAAATTAAAATGTCTGCAGAACGTTCAAATTAAACGCCAAATATTAACCACCATGGTGGCGAATGTATGTAATATGAATATACCAATCATAAAAACTACTTGAACCTAAATTATAAGCCAGATTTACTTAACAAGCTAACCAGTGGTCATTCAACACTTCGAAAAATTATAATCATAAGAATGGTAATTTATACAGAATCAAAGTCCCTTTGAGAATATCCTTTCATTAAATAAAGAGGGTTTTCCTGTCACCGCCATATTGGTCTCCGTTCTGGGATAGATTCCGATCTCATTATATACGTGTTTTGCCACGCCGTTTCGTCGTATTTCAAACCGAATAGAAGGAGTTTATCTGAAAATTGTTGGAATTTGAGAATACTTGAGCAGGTGTGATGATCTTTTCATACTTCCAAACACGTTTGCCAAAATATGTATGTTTACATCTTTGAATGTTTATCTACAAATTCCTCCTAACCTTTTTGATTTATGGGTGTTTTGAGAAACAGGATACTTAATACTAGAGAGGAAATGTATGATATACCAAGGTATATAATGATGTTAGTAGAACGTTTTGATTTTTCGACATCATATTCATATTGTGGTATATGAAAGAATAGAACAGAAGAACAGTATGTTTTCCCCTTAATAGATAATGTAGTGCAGTGTGTTCAGACACTTTCTTATGTTAAATATTAGTATTAATAGATTAGACTTAAATTAAAATATATGTTTAAGTATTTTCTTATATTAGAACTTCAATATTGTACACTTTTGCGCGGTTCATTCTAATGACAGTCAGTAGATAAATGTAATGTGAATTTAGTTTCAGAAAACCCTCGTTTTGTATTCTTCCTTTATCTGCTTCTTATCCTCTACCAACCAGCCAGTAAGAGCGCGGCGTAGATGAACAGCTTTACGTAAACAAAGATCATTTAGACGCCTTTATATTATAAATATCACTGAGAAGGTCGTCATATATAACTTAAAAGATAGCATAATAAAAGTCCAACTACCTTTATTTACTAACCTTTATTTTCTTATAACCAGTTTTCTCTATAAATTCATAATCCTATTCATTTGTAAGATCAGGTGTGTTGCAGGATTATGATAACATTATAGAGAAGGACGGGTCATATGCAAAGAGCTGACACTGTGGATAGCGTTGAAAATATGTAAATAATGTTCGAGTTAATATTTTTTTTGTTTGATGATGTTTTTTCTGGTTTTTTCTGGTTATAAAATTAAGTGTTCATATTCTGTTTAAAATTAAAACTTTAGTACACAAAATAAATTCACATTTTCCACCAACGCAGTATCGGTCTACCGGGTTGTCTTTTACCAAAAGGTTTGAGTTCAGTAAGAACCTTGAGGTTCTGTCGTCCGCCGTTCGGTGCACATGTGCCAATTACTTGAGTCATCAGTGGACCCACGTAATCCGAAACAGGGCCAAAGATTCTTCGAAGAATCTTCCACTCAAAAATAAGGAGAGCAAGCTCGTCTTTGATGCTAAAGGGCCAAGGTTTCAGAACCATAAGTGAGCACTTCTCGCAGCAGAGATTTGTACAGAATAAGCTTGGTGGTATTCTTTCTGAGAAGTTGCGACCAAAAATATCTACTAAGGGCAAAGTAGCAGTGATTTGCTATCACAATGCTTCTACTGTTGTTTGAAATTATAAAGAATATAATGACTAACTTTTCTATAAACTTCGACCTTTAAGATTCAAGTATATGCTAAAATTTTGTCGACATTTGAGAAGGGACGTGACAAACCATTCTTAATTTTAAGATGTTTTATTTTTCTAAAGCATTGTTGTAATTGATTTAATAAACAATGTAATAGAATTAATCGTTCACCTCCTAAGCTATAGGTAACTAAACGTGGTTTTGTTTTATACACTTAGCTACAAAGATATCAAAGTGTATGAGAAACCTAATTTATCTTCACTGCTCTTAGAAATATACGACCATATAGCACTTAATATCTATCTCATATTACATAACATATATGTATCAACTACGTTGGACTGTTCGATATTATATTTAATAATTGTTAATTTGAAGTTTCATATTAAGAATTTACGTCTTTTATAAGTAGATTGTTTTAGATTGGGGTCATGAAATCTCTGAAAGTAGAGATTGGTAATTATCCTTAAGTATAATTAAATAATTAAAAAGAAATATACGATATATCTATGTATATTCATTGCCATATGACAAAAAATATTATTAGGATTTGTGTTTCTTTAGGAAACAATCGGTGATAGTAAAGGCCTATATTCACTTTGATTAGTGATAAGTGCAGGTGATTAGTGATTAGGAGAAAACAAGTGTGGACAGCGACTGATTAGTGCAGGTGATTAGTTGGCTGCGTAGTAAAGTAATTAGAAGAGTGTTCTATTTTTTGCGAGTGAAGTGCGAGTAGAGACGTCGCGTCGACGTGCGCCTGTCCTTAGCGTGTCTGCTAAACTATTGACAACTGAATTTACTTAACAGAGCCACTAAACAATAATTGGACACTACTTGCACTACACACCTGCACTAATCATCCTCAATTACTAATCACTTGCACTCGCACTTATCAAAGTGGAAGTTGTCTCAAACCGTTGAGACACATGTATTAAAAAACATAGCCAGAACATCTATATTATTTATGCTAGTTAACAACTACAGTGGGCCTAATAACAATGTTGACCTAGTGGTAATATGCAACTCACAATCCTAAGGTCCTGTGTTCGAACGCCCACTATAAACCAAATGGTTTTGTGATACGTGTGACGTGTGTGTACTACACGCAACATAACAGTTGTTCTTATGGTGAACTAAAACATTATGATGCAGTCAGCACATTTGAAACCAATGTAGTTTAGAGACAGTTGTACACCTACTTGCCAAGGGACGATTAAATAAACACGTGCAATCTGTGGCAAAAGCTTGAATTAACACTAGATAATTATTGATATATTTTTAAAATACGTTTCAAAAATTGTTAGAATCTATGCGGACAGCGTTATGCAAACTAATACAGTACTCTTATTTGCAACACGTCATTTCATTTATTCAATAAATTTATATACTTTTTCTTATTTAGAATCAAGATAATAACTGTAGAAATCAGGCAATATAGACCTGCCTTGCGATTCTGTAACTCACTTTCCGAACTCTCACTGCTTCACGACTGATTTGAGCGCGACCGTCGCTGCAAAAACCGCAGTGAGAGTTCGAAAAGTGAGTCACAGAATCGCAAGGCTGTAGTGCCTATCCTCCGACGGAAATTCTAGTACGTTATAAGTATTTAAAAAAAATGGTCAGTTATGTTAATATCCGTTAATAAAAATATCGTTATTGGTTGTTTTCTTACAAAATTACAACGTAGTATGGTTATTTTGTAGTAATATTAAGAGTCAATATACCGTGAGGCATTTCTCGAATACTATGCGCCTGTTTTGTCCCCAGTTTAGTAATATTGCCTGTATCATATTAATGCATTGAACAAGGACTGGCTGAGACGATAATGCCCAATAATTGTGTTATCTCATGCCATCAATCAATCGCTTAGTATTAATAGCTCACGTCATTACCAATATCGGATGATACTACGAACCAATAAGCAGGGTTAATACTTATTTTTTGTTCACGACTAAGTTCTACTGCGTATACTAGATGGCGCTAAATTAGAAGTTTTTAAATGTAATGGAATTTCAAAGACAAGTTTGTTTAAAATATATATTTGTTATTGTGTTGCCTCTATTTACCTATGTTTCTTATGGTATCCCGCAAATGGTCATGAACTGGACTAAAATCTTGTTCAACTGCAGATCACAAGACCGCAGATTTAATACATCATAATAATAAGAATAAAAATAAGTAAGAAAGTAGGCGGTTTTCAATTTAGTTTTTCGTACTGAAATAATCCAGTGAGGAACGCTTACTTTAGCCGGCCTAGTGATCGAAGACCAGGTCTGCCTTGGTACAGCTGGATGGACAGAATGGAGGAGGAACTGTTGCAGCTGTACGACAGCAATTGGCGGGAGCTGGCACAGGACAGGAGGTTACGGAGGCCAAGACACTTTTTGGGTCTCGGAGCCATCGGAGTGAGTGAATCTACTAAGATAATTGAGAACAACTAAAACGTCAACGTTTTTGATGACATTTATTTTGTTTCATTAAAATTAGGTAACATATTAAAGGTTAAAGATACACTGCCACAGGGTAATTTTTATTATTACTTTGTTGGTTAAGAAAATTGTAAATATTGTATAATACAAGATATTTAATTAAAACGTTTTTATATAGATTATAAAATATGAACATTCACAAAATTATAATATAAATAAATAAAACACTAAAATAAATTTTAAACAGTTTTTTCTTTTTGGCAGAATGTTTTAATGTTGGAATCATTATATATAATCTTTTGTACATCAAAGAATTTAAACACTTCACTTCTTGAGACATGCTTAATCATTTACTTTTATTTATTAAAATGATTACCAATAATCATATACACCGTTTCATTTTGAGATAATCTAATATTACGCATTATGTTCCAGCTTAAAGTGATCCGACGTAAATTGCTAGCGTATCGACCGTAATCCGTTAGATCCCGCCGTGATGTGTTTAGAAATAAGAGGATTATTTCGGCATTATAAGAATAGGTATTCACAAACGACTTACCTTTCTCAATACCCTATCAAAGATATCGCTTAAAAGGACTTTACGAGTAATGTTAGCAAAAAACAAAAAGCAGTTTCAATGTCTGTTAAAACATTACTAAACTTAAAATTAAAGTCACATAAAATATACTTTTATAAAAATGAATCTATGTAATCCACTTTACACTATAACAAGAAAAATATATTTATATTATTATTTATTATTTCACACAAATATACAATCTCCTTAACCTATATAGTGTTAATAATAATAATTAAAAATCGATAAATAGAGATTTAAAAAAATTCAAAATTTTGATCCTTGTGGCAGTGTACCTTAAATGCTGGCAGCAATAAATAGGATATATTATATTAACTCTTGAGATATATAAATTTAGCGTACTAAAATAATTTATCGAACTTCGTCTATGAAGGAGAAAAATTTAGCTTACTCGGTTGTTATAAAATCAAAACGTAAGACTCGGTAATCTTTTTAGCCTAGATCGGTCGGTTTATCCTATTAGCACCCTTAAAGTATTCTAAATTATTTCAACATATAGACGTTATAAGAAAGCTTTAGTTTACTGAAACCACTGTACACATATCTGGTATCGTTATAACTTTCTATGGAACTTAGTCAAGTATGGTACCGTGGCTTAACCGCTAAGCTAACTCCTATATATGGTATGTTCTTAATTTGTTTGTAGTAGAGGAAAACGTAAAATTAAGACCTAAATAAATTTATACCAAACATATCCAAGAGCTGTATATAATATATACAAGTTATAAATTAAAATGTATATTTAATTTCAGTCTTTATATTACGGTGTTATATTAAAATGCTGATAACTGTTTCTTCAATAGAACTGTCTCACAAAACATCCTTAATCTGTGCGTAAATCCCATAAGAAAACCCAAATCCATACACCGAACAAATACGCTAAGACACACCATTAATATAAGTTGGTCTTAAGCACTAGTGTGTACCCAGCTGGTTGGGTGATTTACGATGTTTGTAACGACAATGCAAAGGTATAAAATATCCAAACCATAAACCAATGTCAGTTAAGGGAATAACAATAAAAATATTATTTTCTTTTATGAATTTATTCTATAATAATAATGATTGGCTGTTTATATGTTAGTGCACACATTAAAAAATTAAATTAAATCAGTGACGCCACGACCTCTTTAGGTCTTGGCCTTAGATTTCTGAATCTGTTTCATGATATTTTTTAAATCTAATAGGCAAGTACGTACGCCGTCTACTTTTTGGGTCTAAGATATTATGTCGGTTCCCTCACGATGTTTTCCTTCACCGTTCGAGCAAATGTTAAATGCGCACATAGAAAGAAAGTACATTGGTGCACAGCCGGGGATCGAACCTACGACCTCAGGTATGAGAGTAGCACGCTGAAGCCAATAGGCCAACACTGCTTACAACATTGCTTAGTGCACACATTAATCAGACAGAAAAAGTATGAAATCAGTATAATTTCTCTTTTGGAATTACTATTACTTATCTATTTAAAGAGGTTAGTCTTTCTCCCTGTTACGCTTTCTCGTTTTTTCTTCATTTTGCCCAACCGGGAATAAATCTCACGACGTCCGGGTTGAGAATAAAATACAAAAAAATGATATATAAAAATTTCAAACAAAAAATTATGTTGATAAAGGCATGAATTTACCTTTAATTCGGCGTCTTGTATCCTACCTACCTTCGTAAATTAACAAACATAAACATTACAAGCTCATAATTTCGCAACCATAACAAGATATTTAATTACGCCACAATCCACAGCTTCAAGCGAAACCGCGCTATCCATTCTGCACGAACATTAATTATAGCTCAAATGAACAATGACGCTTCTGAATTTTGCACCGACGTACAAAAGAGTAGAGACGACGTAGAAGTGTAAGACGAGCGCTTAATATATTAAATAATAATTTCATGCATGTCTAGTGAATCTTTATCGCTTGTCTTATGAGTATTGGCCATTATTTAAGTCTTAAGTTTCATTTTCTTCTATAAACTGATCATTATTAAGAACCTGGATATCATATATATTTATTTAGACTCAAAACAGTGTAAGCCTTGTTGTTCTAAGTTTATCCATGTCTTAAATTTTTAGAGAATAAAGTCAAAGTCAAAAATCGTTTATTCATGTAGGTAACACAATGTACACTTATGAACCTCAAAAAAAAAGAAATATACATAAAATGCTTCTAATTTTACATTTACTGCCAGTTCTCAAATCAAGGGCGTAGAACGAAAGAGAAGAACTAGCAATAAACTCTCCGCCACTGTTTGTAATCGCCAAGTTTTTTGTTTTACACAACGTTTGTAAGGAGCTGCAGCCATTACACCATGTTCCACATGACATCTTAAAAAAAGATCAGCAGGAGACACGGTGAAATAGGACCACGCACTTACATTCTCGTGGGAACAACACGAAATAAATTCGTTTACGATGCAACCAGTTATTAATTTAAGCAATACATTGAAGCTAAGCCGATATTCGTACACAACCTCTGGGTTAAGACATCCACGCTTAACCACTTGGCTACAGTTCTATACTTTATTATACGACATGGTAATATTAGTGACTCGAGCATAAAATTATTAATTACGTCTCTTAATTTCGCAACTCCCGGGAATTAAATCGTAATTGATCGATCGCCATTGGTTCCGATTCGAAATGGACCGTGTTTTTTGTTACAAAGGTTGTAATTAAACAGCTGGATAATTTAATAAATTTATGTCATTTATTATTTTAGTACTAATGGCCGATAAGGTTTCTTTTAGGTCTCACAGGAATTTCCAGTGTATGATTTTTACATGAAATATGTTGAATTGTGCGCCGCAAAGAAAATTACAGTTTGGCGACCGTTATATATTATACAACTGTAATAATAAGATGTACCTGTAGGCGTTCGATGAAGCTGCACTTTCAAATGGTATTTCAGTATGATTGCAAGCTACCACCAATGCTTATTATACACAATAAAAAACAAAATTTCTTCTCCTACTTCAAGGGCTGTTCAAGAGTTTTTGTTATTTGTAAAAAAAACAAATTGAATTCAATAAACGCTATCCGAGTTCCATTGCCAATAACGTTCTTATGAGATTTTAAAAACATTTAAATTAACTTAACAATTGAAAAATTGTTTACATAGACTCAAAAAAGTAATAAAATGTATACTTACCTTAAGTGCGCAATTTTGTCAGAGAAAAGAGTATAAAATAATCGGAACATTGTTTTTACTTCGGATTTCACGTGGAAATAAGATAAATATAACCTTATAAACACTCGAGTATATGTAACCAATGCTAGTACAGAATATTTTCTCTCATATGAGATATCTATTAATTTTCACCGCGGGGAACAAGGCGTGCGCGTGACGTGAGAGAATTATGGTACCTTTAGAAATTAAGAGTAACAATGAAACCTATATAAAAATTGATTAAAGCGTTGTTTACCGTATACACTTTCTTAGTGCTTAACAAATAAATAGTTCTTTTTAGAATGTAAGCTTGCGTACTTGCTCTTACGGTGACGCAAATCTCCGTCGACCAGCAAGTCTAACATCCAAAATATACGACGTACGTAGGTACTAAAAAAACCAGTGGCTCTATCATTCTATAGGTAAATTATAATCAGAATTCTGTATACGTTTCGTGATATTTTTTAAAAAAAAGCAAATAGGTCTTCTATGCCTGATACGTGCCGTTGAAATTTAGTTATATGGCAAGCCAAACTTAAATAAAAGTCCATTGGTCCACAGCTTATAACAGAACGCATGACAACAGCGCTAACAGTGCTATGTGTATATTGCTAAGCTAAACATTTTTACCTTATATCCTTTGTTATCTATTTTGTATATATCATAATAAAATGTACAATCAGGTATGTTACATACCAGCGCACGCGATTTACACGCGAGTACACCAACAAAATCTTTTTGCAAAACAAAATTAAAGCCATGAAGGCGAATAAATCACAAACAGCATTTTACTGAACAAAGCAACAAACGCGCGGCAAAACTTTGATTCGTCTCACACTTGGAAAACCGTTTTAAACTTACCAATACCGGCTATTTCTCAACGTCGACGCCAAACCTACTAACTTTACTACGTGACACTAATCAAATTATTGCTTCTCGGTTTAGGTTTTTCAATTCTATTTGCTGATATCGAGTTTTGACAGGCCTCCGTAGGTAAATATTTGAGTTATTACTTCTAGAAATGTAACATTTTCAACTGTTCTTCTTAAGCATTGCTAATATTTAATGGATAAATCTCGATTAGGTAATAAATATTTTATTCTTATAACCCGAGTTAAGTTCGGCGACGGTTGTTGTAGATATGTTCAAATATATGGTAAATGAAACACTTTGTTTGAAGCTATCGTCTACCTAGCTATCGTTTAAAATATGATCTTGTAACTACCACGAAATTAGTGGTAGTGGGGTTGCGACGCAAACAAAAAACTAACTTGGCTTATTTAAGGGTTCTTATATCTAAGTGACACTTCAGTACAAGTGTATTCGACCTTTTTGGAAATTAGCAGAAAGAAGAATGTTATCTTTATATATATAATTCTTCTGTGAGTGTGTATGTCACTGAACTTCTCTCAAACGACTGGACCGATTTTGATGAAATTTTTTGTGTGTGTTCAAGGGGATCTGGGAATGGTTTAGATTCACAAATCAGCCCGGCTGGTGGCTGCAGTCGGTACATTCATACTTTGCTTTACTAATCGCTTGAAATATCATGCAGGACAACGTCTGTCGGGTCCACTAGTTAGTCACACATATTATGAGTGTGGGACAAACTAACGGGCTTATTTTGGCTTCAAGTTTGCGATGATTGTTTACATTTGGTTTACGTTACTAATTATTTAATAATATACGACTTACGTATTAATATATATATTAAGTACAAATACTTAGTGCTGTCTGTTTTTAGCATAAAAGCATCAACACAAAAACATTTAAAGTTCGTATTAGCTTGTAAATTAACAAGTCTTATACTTCGATCATTTATTTTTTAATTTTCAAAAGATACAAAAACTTAATTCTACTGTAGGAATATAACGATGCTAAATTATAATAAGACGTTAAAAAGACGAAACCTTTTAAGCAAATGAACATTTTCACGGCACGTTTTATCTGTATACGTAATTCCGACAGGCCGTTGTAGCAGTTTCTGGACATAAATAAGAATTTTAGCGCGTAGCCGCGTCGAAATCCGTTACACTATCACATAAGGCGGGATTTATCGCGCCGTTGATTACGATTTACGTGACAAGATTTGTTTATAAGAACTAGCGTTTTTGTAATACTAAGATCTATCTATATATAATAACTATCTTTCGTATAAATAAATAGCTATTTGTTGTTTTCAAACCTTTCTTCACAGTGACGTGACACTATCACCGCAGACATACAAACAGGGATTTTAATTTCAAAATTGTAATTTGATATTGTTTAACCGAAACATAATTTAATATTCATGTTCAATATTTTTTTTATAATAATTAATACCCGCTGAAACTTAGATATTTTTTCGAAGTTTATTATCATTACTATTTTCAATGACAAATGACTTCACTAATGTCATTTGTCATTGAAAGTAATACGCAAAATTAACATACACTAATTTTATTTTTAAACTACAGTTATCATTTAACATTGTTTTGAGGTTTAATAAAACGAAACGTTTGAATGATGTACACTTTCGCTTTATCTTATGACCTTGTACCACTACCAGTCATGATAAGGGAAGAAATAAGAATGTTTTTATGTGAGTCGCGGGTTGAATGCGACGCGATTCACAAGATTTTCACGAGATTTTCTAAGTTTTGTATGTCCTCGTACTTACACTGTATAAGTATTGTGTGCAGTATTCTTTAACTTAAACAACGCATTCTCTAAATGTATAATTGCTTGCAATAGGGATGTCTACCGATACAAATTTAATGATGTGAAATTTCATGAAATTTTACATGTGGGAATCTTATTGAATCCTTTGTGTTTTCAAACTGTATTGTAGGTGTAGTTCTTTATTTAAAAACCTATTTTCAGTCACTATTCTAATTAAGTTTAAAAAATGAAATTAAACAGCCGCCACTTGTAGCAATTTATAAAGGCATCAATACGCACACACATTTATCGCTGTGTCTTAATTCAGTATTGTCAACAAGTTTGACATTCTTTTATAAGACAGGAGGTCTAACTAGCTTACGGAACTGCGATAATCGCTTACGGGGCGGCCTTTTATAGAAAATCATTACTACATAATATGTTTCATTGTGTATTTTTCTTTTTAGGCAAGCGCCCACTTGCCTAATTACCTAATTACCTTATTACCTAATTAGCTAATGATTAAGGTCTACGGTCACGAGAGGATTCTCATATCTAACAAAGTAACAGAGTCAACTATCTATTTGTTTCATCCATTAATTCATTTTATTATGGACTTGTCATCTAAAGAGAAGGGAGAAGGGAGAAGATCGGAGTATAGGTTATAAATATGGAATAACAACATTGCAAACTTCTTTACAGAATTAATATAGTATATAAGACATCAGAAGTTATGACTCATTATAACGTTCATTTACAAGTTATAAAGTCGCAGCATGGAGTATATAATATTGTCATATCATTGTTCCCAGCTTGTTTTACGATTCAATCAAGATCATCTTTTATTAAGGTAATAATAATAATGAGCAGTGTTGGCCTAGTGGCTTCAGCGTGCGACTCTCATCCCTGAGGTCGTAGGTTTGATCACCGGCAGTGCACCGATGGACTTTCTTTCTATGTGCGCATTTAACATTCGCTAGAACGGAAGGAAACCATCGTGAGGAAGCCGACGCAAAAAGTCGACGGCGTGTGTCAGGCACTGGAGGCTGATCACCTACTTGCCTATTAGATTGAAAAATGATCATGAAACATATTCAGACATCTAAGGCCCAGGACCTAAAGAGGTTGTAGCACCACTGATTTATTTTTATTAAGGTAAAAATGTCTCCTATTCATTGAACACTATGGTAATTACATAATACATATATCTAAAACTAAGGTATATCACTATGGTGTAATGTAACTTGAATGACGAAGAAGCCAATATCCAGCTGTACGATTTTAGCGATCTCTTTCAGGCTAAAGAAATAAAATAATATACTATAAGGAATTTAAAGAACTGCATCGATAATGCAGATAATCCTACTCATAATATCTTATATATAAAATTCTCGTGCAGATCGACCGATTCTTATGCATATTCAGTAAGTCTGAGAATCGGCTACTATCTATCTTTCAAACCCCTAAATGTTAAGGGTGGTCCGGTCCACCCCAAACTTTTTATTTTTCAAATAGAATATTTTGTTTTTATTTTTTTATGATATAGCATACAACCTTTAATTTTCACCATTCTACGATCAACCCCTATTTTTTATTTGTTAATTAATTATGACTTGAACTCCGAGGTTAATATAGAGAAAAATTCACTGAAAAACCTAAAAATTCATTCCGGTAAACTAAACATTCTCTGGGGTAGCATAGCAAAATGTGCCATATTGGTATGTACTAAAAAGATAGACTAAATAAAATCACATTAAGGAGAAAGGAAGTTCGCGGGGGCAGCTAGTATTATATAGAAATGTTGAAGAGGCAATTAATTTTGTATTATTTTTTTGTGAGACAGACGGAGACATGTGCTTTTATATGCTCATCAATTAAGAGCAATCAAAGTCAAAGCCTCTTAAAAACATTCAAAAATTTAGATACTTCTGGCTTTTAAAATATTTCTTCCGAGAAGACTCGGGTAGGAATTCGTCGAAAAATCCAATAACAGAAGGTCATATTTAAAGCAACACGTATTACACGTTCATTATCGTAAAAACAAATAAATTGCACAAGATCAGAAATGCCAAAGTTGAAATGTTTAAACTATTAAAAACTTGTACACGAGTCTCAGTTGCCAACCATTGCATATTGGTCTTATTACAGACACTAAAACGAAGTTTTGAATTGTACTTTATTGTGAAACTTCAACATTTTATGACGTATGCTAATTTCCTCTTGAAATTTAATATTTCACTGCCTTCAAGATTTCACGAAGTTTGAAAACATGTATACTTACTATACTCATATGTATCTACTTTATATCATTGAAACTCTGTTGAGATGAGTGTAGTTGTAACTGTTTTAATGTAAAGTGGGAACAAACCGTGATCCATGTGGTATCAAATATGTAGCCAAGTTCACATTTCAAGGATCGTCATGCTCGCTTAAATGTCATTGCTTGTGGCGGCGTTCATGCGTCGGGTTGTCTCTCTCCCTAAAATATGGCGAGGGGCCGATGGCTGGCCATGCGTCATGCTCGTGAACGGGTGCTGCTTGTGGTGACTGGTCGTACTTGAATTCGTGTATGCGGTGATGTTGGTTATTTCGACTATGTGTTTGCGTGTTGTTCCCACGAGAATGTAAGTGCGTGCTCCTATTTCACCATGCCTTCTGCTGATAGAGGACAAATCTTTGTTTTTAATTTATGTTATTATTATTAATTACTTAAAATGTCACATGGAACATGGTGTAATGGTTGCAGCTCCTTACAAACATTTTGTAAAACAAAACAATGGCGATTAAAAAGAGTGGCGGAGAGTTTATTGCCAGTTCTTCTCTCCCGTTCTACGCCCTTGATTTGAGAACTGGCAGTAAATGTAAAATTAGAAGCATTAATATGTATTTCTTTACTGACAAGTCATAAGTGTACATTATGTTACCTATGTGATTAAATGTTTTTTTTTTTTAGTATCAACCATATCTACTGTAAATATCTTATGTCGTATAACGTTCGATATTTAAGACAATTAGTAGGTACGTATGTCACGACCTCAGCTTTTTCCTTAATCTGGTCTATGTCAGCTATTCTCGGTCTTCCTCATCCTCTCCTGCCTTCTATCTTCCCCTCCGAGATGGTCTTAAAGAAGTTGTCGTGTCGCACCAGGTGTCCAATAATCTTCCATCTCCGGTTTTCTATGGTTTTTTTTTTCTCCAGGTTGACTGATGCAGAACCACACTGAGTGGCGAGTAATCCACTGACAAGAGCCCGGCTCTTAAGTTTGAAGAAGAAGTAGGTACCCCAACCACATTTTTATATAATAATATATAATATTATATGGCTCGATCTGACCCACCGCCGTACTCTAGAATTGAAACTCAAAGTGGATTTTAATTTCGACTACCACTAACGTTCAACCAATAATAACAAAATTACAAGACGAAGCAAGCTAATGACTAACGTCCGTCCGGTACGGCTGCGTAAATCTATCTACTAAAAAATACAAATAATATCTTAAAGTAAGTCCTGTAAGTATTGTTCAACCGTATACGGAAATATAGTTTCGCTTCATAAAACTGCATTACTTTTCTAAACTTTATTTGAAGTTTAAGACAAATTAAAGAAAAAACTCGACAAACCAACGTTATCACAATAACGTTTCACGTAAAGAATTTCCGGCTGAAAACATTCGCAAGTATCTGGATAAACTATTCTTACTTTATTATCCGGTCCATGTCGACTTTTCTCTTTTCCTCCTTCCGTAGTTTAATTAAAATTATATCAAACGTTCGGACTGTTGGTAATTGAGCAGGATTTTTAGCGGAATTTTCGCACCAAATTAGCTTTAAAAGGAATTCTCGAGTGTATTAAAGTGAAGATGATGGCACTAATTTGAAAAAATCTGTGGATTTCTTTAAGAGGTGTTTCTGGTTTAATTTCGGAACTGTTTATTTTTGTTGCATTCTAAGTATTGCATAGTTTTGTAGAAAGTGAAAAAGAAATGTCGTTTTTAATCAACACGTTCTATCAAAAAGTTATTAAGAGAATGTAAATTAATTGATTGAGCAATGATATTTTTCTCAAAAGATTCAAATCTAATTCAATCCAAAGATATTTTTTGCAAGAAACTAAATTTTTTACCTGTAAGTATGTGTTAATAGTAATATAAATAAATAATAGTTTAAAAAAACTAAAAAAACACGCTTTTAAAGCACATCAAAAAAAATACTGGTATTATTGTGAAAAAGCGTGGGTTGCTCTATAGACGAAAAATATGGCACAGAGCGCCCCACGCTTTTTACAATGATACCAGTATTTTTTGTTCATTACCATTTTCAGCCTAAATTAGGAATTATTTTTAACTTTTTAGTTTGATGTGCTTTAAAAGCGTGTTTTTTAGTTTTTTTAAACTATTATTTATTTTTTAATTTTTTTATTTTTTTTTCGGATTATTGCACTGTCATCGGTCTTTGACAGGTGCGCAAAATTTGAATAAAATCTGTCCGTTTAAAGTGGGTCAAAATCGAGTCCGAAGGAGTCGGTTACATACATACATACATACACACATACATACATACATACATACATTACATACATACATACATATAGGTGAAGCTAATATAAAGCGTGTAAAAAGAAATAGCTAGTTTTCTTTGAACATAACGTTTCCTTTTCATATACACCCGTCATATTGATATGTCACATCTTATTTGAAGCAATGATATTATGGGCTATTCAGAATATTTCCGACGTTTACCTTAGATTTTCCAACACAAAATGAACATGTATGTATAAATTGTTTTGCATGTTTAACGCATCTGTGGGTTGATTAAAGCATTATGTGTAAACCGGATTTAAATGCAGATTCTGACTTAAAAATTATATTAATCAGACGCAGAAATGAGCCAATTTGCCTTATTAAATATCTCTTATGATCTCCAATTTAATCTATAGGTGATCAGACTGAACGATTTTAAGAATTATATTGTTGGTTACTGTTGGCCCGACATTTAAAAAATAAGTGTCTTAAACTTTTTGAATAATAATAATACAGAAGCGCTACAATGCTATACAGTTCTTAGCCTCAGATTGAATTTTTTTCTTTGATCATTCATCTTTATCCTTTTGACATGTTTTTTTTTTTTTAGGACATGCTGGCCTCCTCCTCTTTGCTTCCACTGTAGCAAGTGTTAATTTCGCACGTAGAATAAAATTCCACTGATTTACAGCTGTGATTCGAACGAACGATCTAAGGTCGCAAAACTGCTGATAGCTTATTTGGCAAGATTTATGTTACATTATGTATACAGGGTGGCCAAAAAGTCGTGGATCAAACGCAAATAGGGGATAGATGAGGTCATCAGCGGCAAAAAATTGTTCTACGGGAGGTCTCTAAGGTCAACCCCTGCAGAGTTATGATTTATTTTGGTTTTTATATGAAAATTGACTTTTTTTACCAATTCTTATTAAAATTCGAAAAAATCTACATCCTGTATCTTTTTCATAATATCCACTAGATTGGTACTGATGAGTTCTTGCGTTAGACATACTATTTATAGTTGTTTAGTGAGTGTATTGATGATAATATTAAGTTATACGATATAAAATTTTTTCAAATCAAAACTTTTTGTTTATTTCGGACCCCACTATGAAAAAAAATTACTCTACCGAAAAGTGACCCTATATTACAAGTTTTGGCGCATTTAATATGGATTCTAAAAAGGTATTACACATGGCCATGAGTCGCTCTAATATCTTTCTAGGACGAAAAAACAACAACGATTCGGACTTATGATAGATTATTTACCTACCTGTGACCAGTACTGTGTGAATCGGACTAGATTCAAAAAATTGGACAGATGGCTGGAGGGTTACGTAGGAATTTGATTAGACGGTGCAGATTAAGTATTATGGTCAGAGTCAGGAATTTTGAGCATATTTTATTGTAAAATATTTTGTTTCCTACAAACAACCATTGACAAATAATTGTTTTAATACAATTATTATGTCACAATCGTTGTTTGTAATTCTTCCTAGAAAGATATTAGAGCGACTCATGGCCACGTGTAATACCTTTTCAGAATCCCTATTAAATGCGCCAAAACTTCTAGTACAGGGACACTTTTCGGTAGAGTATTTTTTTTTCACAGTGGGGTCCAAAGTAAAGAAAAATTTATAATTTGAAAAAATGTTAAATCCTATCACTTAATATTATCTTGAATACACTCAATAAACAACTATAAATAGTATGTCTAACGCAAGAACTCATCAGTACCAATCTAGTGGATATTATGAGAAAGATACAGGATGTAGATATTTTCGAATTTTAAGAAGAATTGGTAAAAAAAAGTCAATTTTCATATAAATACCAAAATAAATCATAACTCTGCAGGGGTTGACCTTAGAGACCTCCCGTAGAACAATTTTTTGCCGCTGATGACCTCATCTATCCCCTATTTGCGTTTGATCCACGACTTTTTGGCCACCCTGTATATGTAAAGAGAATGATCTCTTTAATTTGAATATTCGCGCGCACTGCTAGTTCGTGAGTGAGCCGCGTCGTGTCACGTCAAGCTAGCTGCCATTGTCAAAGATGTAAAGGACAAATAGGCTGAGATCGTTGAATTGTATTTTAATCTTATTTGTTAATTAATTTCATACTTAGTTAAGCTATATGCATCGAGAGGTGATAACAATAAACTTTTATTGTCGTTTCTTTACTTACAGGTGAGATTGTGTTAGTTTTGTAAGGATTGTATCAGTGTGTAACCTACTCGATAAATAAAATTGCATTCTTTACTTACAGAGAAACAAATAGAAGTTTTATTTAGCCTCTTGCAATTGAAATACAAACTATTGTCTTATATATATATGTCGGAGCAATGCCATAGCTGTCAGCAAAAATACATCAAATAGTCGTTAATTTGTAGATCTGTTAATGTTTACAAATAGTATAATTCAAAGTTTTAAACTGAAGAGGCTTTGATGTTGTCGAGTTATATATATGCACACAGAAATATTATATATGTCGGAGCAATGGCATGACTGTCAACTGTCATTGTTATTATAGTTCTGAGACATATAATAACAATGACAGTTGACAGTCAGCAATGGCATATTGCTCCGACATATATAATATTTCTGTGTGCATATATATGTCACCGTAAAATTGTAAACACCGTTAGATTGTAATCTATCTCGCGAGATTATAAACTGTCGAAAGATTGTGAACCTCTACGAACTGCTTACAATTTAACGTATTATTATTCGGTAGTTATATGAAATTGTTGGAAAGTAAAATTGATCTGTAATTGACCAAAGAAGTTTGAATGATAACTAAGTTAGTGCAATACAATCTACCGAATAATAATACGTTAAATTATAAGCAGTAAGCTGAGGTTCACAATCTTTCGACAGTTTATAATCTCGCGAGTTAGATTACAATCTAACGGTGTTTACAATTTTACGTTAACATATATAACTCGACTTTCTGATTGGCAAAATACTGTAGATGGTTCTTCACAACTTTCTAAAATAGTATAAATGTGATAGATATTTTTTCTTTCAACTTTAAAAACTTTTTAACTACACTAGAATACAGCACTTCCGATCTGACGGGCAGTCTGAAGGCTCCAAAATGAGTTTATTATTGCAGAAGTCATTTTTTTTCAAACAGGTGCCTCCGTTTTTCTCACATCTTACTTCTTTTCGAGATTCTGAAAGAGAGTATATTAACATGAGCAACAGAGATGGAAGAGAGAATTTATACAGCATTTAACTTAAGTTTTTGAGAACTTTAACATAATAATTAATGCTTTATGTTATTTAAAAAATTAGTGGTCCATATAGGTTTATATCAGTAGATTTGCGTAGCTATAAATACTTCTTAGCTGGGTATTTTGAATTACTGTATAATCTTCTCAATACTATATACTCACGTCCATGGCAACATTCTACCCCATGTTTGCGCTGTTTGGGGCAAAGATCTGGTTGTTCAGCCAAATGGCCTTTTGGGCAATCAGCGGCCACTGTACAGATACCACCTTGAGTTGCACACGGCTCCTCTTGAATGATAGAATCTATCAGCCTAACTGAAATCGTATAACCTTATAACCAATTTTATTATAATAAGGGTCTGTTTCACAATGTACGAATAAGTTCTACATAAGTTCCAAATTAGCTATTTATTACTTATTGGTAGGATAAACACTATTGTTGCGTTTCACGACTGTCAGATAGCGCTATTCGACACATAAAGTTCATCATAAGTTATGAGTTCGATGAATGTCAAACAGCACATATGATCTTCCACATAATTGTTGTTGTGTTGTGTTGCATAGCTATACCACTGAACGGATTTAAAAAAAAAATTCGCCATTAAAAATGTCTAGCTGTGTGAAACGGTATAGGCTAGCTAGTCTATATATATAAAAATGAAACCCGTTTTCCGTTGTCACGACATAACATTAAAACGGCTTGACCGATTTGTCTGATTTTTTTTTTATAATATTCCTTGAAGTACGAGGATAGTTCTTACGGAGAGAAAAATTAAAAAAATTGAGTGAAACAGTCTAAAAACAACACTTTTCTATATTCCCATACAAAATATTCGTAATAATACTTAAAAGTCAATTTGAACTTTAATACCATATCATAAAGTTCAAGTGTTAGTGGAGGGGTTCTGGGAAGGTAATTTTTTAATTTTTGACATAATGTATTTGTTGTCTTATCAGTTATAATACCACAAGAGCTTCAAAATTATCGGGTATTTCCCGATAGGTTCGTTGCAAACAAATATAGTCGTCATGACGACTATATTTGTTTGCAGGGAACCTTGAGGGAAATGCCCGATAATTTTGAAGCTCGTGTGGTATTCGGGGGATTATTTTTCCGACCCAAATGTTGGCCAATAGAATTGCACCATGAGACGAAATGTACAGTTAACAAATAAGAATTTCATAATGAATAAAAGAACTACTTAATACTTTTCTTGAAGCAACGACCAGAGAAAATTTTCACAAAAAATTATTAGTATAATACCATGTAGGTTGTACCACGTGACGTCGAATGGTGCAATTCTATTGGCCGATATTTGGGTCGGAAAAATAATCAACTTTATTTTTTTTTATCTTACTAGCTGGACCGGTGTCCCGAATAGCAGAATACTGAATAAGTATTAAAAAAAAATAAAGAATCGACTGTTAGGCGGTACGATGTTCGCCAGGCCAGCTATAAAAAGCATTAATAAAAAGTTAATGTAAATTTTCAAATTCAAATCCCAACCTATAATATATCAATATTTTTATTGTAATATATGTTATGGGTACAATAGTATAAAATAAGTTTATTGAATAACTGAAAAACTAAACCTGAAAGAATCCCATATTCATTTAATGTAAAATTCCTATAGAAAGACACACAAGGTTGAGGCAGACACACAAGTTGAGGCAGACACACAAGTTGAGGCAGACACACAAGCTGAGGCAGACACACAAGTTGAGGCAGACACACAAGTTAAGGCAGACACACAACTTCGCATGTGCATACTGCATATATATCCGCAATAATGTTATTGCAACTAAATTTGCTGTTAGCTAGTTAACAATTGAATCTAGATTTAGTTCTCACATTGCACAAAAGCAAAAGGATTCAGTACCTAAGTAGAATTTAATAAATATTATTTCTCACATACTATCGAGTCATTACTTTGTCTATATAAATGTCTATCAATTTTGAGTTTGAGATCTAATAAAAAACGATTTTTCTGTACAATATAGTTATTTTAATTTAGTAAAATATAAGATCTCTTTATTTCATTTTCTTTCTCTTCTTTTCTCAGGAAGCTGGCAGAGCATTTTACGCTTTTAAATTTTTTTTTCACTTTTTTTACTTTTCAAAGACTTTCTAAAGAATAAGGAACTATAGAACTATTGTGTGTGGTACGAAAACCCAATTTTTTGTTCGTCGACTTTTTGGGTCGGTTTCCTCAAGATGTTTCCTTCACTGTTCGGGCGAACATTAAATGTGCACATAGACATAAAAATCAATTGGTGCACAGCTGGGGATCAAACCCACGAACTCAGGGACGAGAGTCGCTCGGTGGAGCTACTAGGCCAACACGGCTCTCTGTTAAATTAACAAGGTTTGACATGAAACGTTTATTTTTTATGTAATGTATAAGTCACGGCAATTTTCTTAGAGTATTCATTATTTGCAATTTCACACCAATTGGCTGTATCAAATTAAAACAAATACAATCAGTCATGACTAAAAAAATATTAAAAATAATATGCATATTGTGTCGGATGCCGGGAAATTAAAGAAAATTTATTACCTACTATGAAATTTCACAATAAAAAAATATTGTTAATATTTAGACTTACAACTTTGTATTTGGAAACAAAGACCGACTACACCACACAACGCAAACCTACATATAAGCTTCCCTAAAAAGTCACTTTCTTCAAAACTCATTCAATTATCTTATCTTTTACCACTTTATTTAAAAAAATCACTAACTATTTAAAACTTTATACATTCACTAATAACCTGTCCGAAAATATTCTAATCGTGACAATACTTGAATTATAAAATGTAAGTAGAAATTATTGTCAAGTTAATTATAGTTATAGTTAAACGTAAATTAATTAATAAAGCTTTTTATAAATTTGACGAATACTTAAATGATCCTAATCCTTGGGATTGATTTCTCCAGTTCAAACAATTTGTATGATTCAATACTTGGCGATTAAAAAGAGTGGCGGAAAATTTCTTGCCAGTTCTTCTTACCCGCTCTAGGCCCTTGACTTGCGAACTGGTAGTTAATGTAAATTTACAATTAATTTAACTTCTTTTTGACGTTCATAAGTGTACTTGTTTACCTATGTGAGTAAAGATATTTTGAGTTTGAGTTTGAGTTAACATGTCAAAAGTTAAAATATAGCTAGCTGCCCACGACACAAGGAATCCTATTGTAGCTAGAGAACGTTCTTTTTAACTAAATATCCTTTTTACTATACAGTATAAGTTTTTTCTTTTTTCTTTCTCAACCTTTAGACATAAGAAAATTCATTATTTTTCATATTCAAATCATTAAACTCTCATATTTAAATGGTGTTGATTTAGTTTGTTCACAAAACAAAAATGAAGACTTTTAATTGACAAATTTTGAAGTCCACTCGGGCATGGACAAAACGTTTCATTTATGATAAAGATGAAACCACTACCAGTATCCATCCTATAGACAGCAATTATGAGTTTATAAAAATATTTAAAATAGGTGGTAATTTAAATACTACTGAAGTCCATTATTTGTTAGTGCACCTTGTATATAGGCAAAAGAATAACTAACTAATTCAAAACGGTCTTATTTTAAAAAAAAATGCCTTTTCATCAATTAAGTCTCATTCAAAATTTTCTCAAAATAATATAGATCATGAAATAAGTTTATAAAAAAAACTACTCACAGTCCTCCTCATTTCCACATACGACGTATACAAATATGCAAATAATAAATACAGTCTTCATTGCGTCTGCGCTTGCGTCGATCGAAACCAAGAGTGATGAAATGTCTTATGGGGATCGGCCTAACACAGATTTCCTTATATGGAACAATTGTATAATAGTTAGGACAGAGTTATGGCCTTCGCTGATTCTGACCGATAACAAGTGTAAATAAATATAATTGGCGACAATTGTTGAGGAAAATAATGAACAATTTTGTTTTCAATTTATTTGTATTCATAGTTTAATAGAAGTGAACTTGCTATTTAAAACTCATTATACATACATTTTCTAAGTCTAAGATGTATGTCCGTGATGTTAGAGGTATCGGGTTTGATTCCCGGTCGGAGCGCAAGTTTATTTCTATAAACTTAAATTTGTGTTCTGTAAACTACCATAGTTGTACGAGGTTGGCAATTCAACATTCCTTTTTTAATTTTGGTTGAATGCTATCGCAACCCCAAGTTACCCCATTGACGTGATTGGTGGGAGGGGTTTTTGTAGGTAGGGCTTAAACATCAGAATTAAATCGTTCGTTGTAGTTTTAACTTTTCTCCTTTTAGTCAAATTTTCTAAATAAATACAACATTCTCGCCAAAATTTCACTATGCGCTTAAGTACTGTACAACAAATTGTAAAATTAAAAATAAGAAGCCTTTATAATCTTACAGTAAAAAGTGTGAGTGAATGAGACAAGACTATTAGAGATCTTGAATATATCTTAATTACGTGTCACGTTGTTTGTCCGCTATGGACTCCTAAACTACCAAACCGATATCAATCAAATTTGCACACCGTGTGTAGTTTGATCCAACTTAAAAGATAGGATAGCTTACATCTCAATTTATACCCGCAATATTATTTTATTGCAAAATATTTATTTATTATTTGATAGTCGCAATTCTAACAGGTGGCGCTGTGTTGAAAGTACCAACGTTTCACATAAGCTACAATTTAATGGCATAACCACCAAAAAAGCATGGTGTTCCCCTACCGTTTCCCTTGAATAGTTTGCTACTATGTAATTTAACAAAAACCTTAGCCACAGCAACGCTTGGCCGGTCTGCTAGTTTACATATAAATATAACTCTTTAGGCGCTATAAAACAGCTAACCTTCATATAATATAACTAGGTAGCGCACTAATTATTATATATGTATGAAGAAATAAAAGAAATACACAACATGGATCGTAACTATTAAGTTTATTAGATTTCAAAACTATTTTACTCATTAACACATTGTGCCAATACAATGGAAACTCGTTTTGCCAAAGTCGAGAACAAACACTAGGTTATATATAAGTATTTTATAAATACAACAGTAAGCTAAGGAAGCAATTTTCATAATGGCAACGTTCCTGCAACATCCAGTTAATTGAAACAAAGGCTTATAATAGGCTATCACGGAATCTTTACGCTCTGAATACTATATAGTGTATTTTGTAACGCCCAACAGAAATTATCAAAGGGACCTTTCAGATATTTAGTATGGATTTTAATTATATTCTTTGAGCGAAAGGTGAACAACAATTGAACATTAAGAAAACCGTTAATTGGAATCGCAATTATTTTCAAAATGGGAAATGTTTTTTTCCTTATCAACTTATTAAGTTATTTTATCATCATAATATCTATCAGAATTAATTGAGTCGTCTTAACAATGTTAACTACTATTTACCTTATTGTGTACAATAAAAATAGAATTTTAGTAATCATAACAATCAAATAATTATACAGTATTTAAAATTTTCTTAACCTACATAGTAATAATAAAAATAATTAAAAATTAATATAAAAATAATTACAAGTTTGGTCCCTGTGTTACTGTGATTGTACTTTTAACGCTGGCAGCATTTCCTCGCTGTATTGCGATACTTATTCGTTGAGCAAGGAAAGCACCAGCTCTGGGGTCACCGGTACTATCTACCAGGTGCCAACTTAAATCTTTAATTAGCGCCTGTGCACTTGAACCCCACGGAACTGAGTTTACTCCAAAGGGAACAAAATTGAAGTTGGAGGAAATACTCTTATATTTGACGTTTATTATTTTCCGTCTGCTTTGCGGCCGTTGTGTTTGTGTTGAATTCACATGTTTGCTAAAGAGTAATGACTACTATTTAACCGAAAATTGGATGAACGTTTGTTATTTTGCATAACATAAATAATAATATGGCATTTCGTTGTAGCTGCCTACTGAAGTATTTCCGAACCAATTGGACTTAGGGTCCTTCAAGAATACGAATTCTTAAAAGGCCGGCAGCGCGAGCCTTCTGGCAGTGTGAGTGTTCATGGGCGGCGGTATCACTTAACATCATGAGCCTCCTGCCCTTTTGCCTCCGATTGTATAAAAAAAGCGACACCCCTTCGATTACAGTAATTGCGATTTCATATGACGAAGTTATTCCGGCTATTAGATATACAACTTTTCGACTTTAGCCACTGGAAACTTCAGGCCGGCTAGTCAGTGGTTAGAGTGGTCGAGGATCCTTCCTTCACATCGTTAGTAAAGTTTAAACAGTTTGTCATATTGGTAATATGTTGATATATTTAATAGCTTTTCTTATAAATGAAACGTTGTTTGGTGTGAAATTTCACTTTCTTCCTTTCTACTATACATCTTAGTATATATAAATTACGTGTCACGTTGTTTGTCCGCTATGGACTCCTGAACTACCGAACCGATATCAATCAAATTTGCACACCGTGTGCAGTTTGATCTAACTGAAAAGATAGGATAGCTTACATCTCAATTTATACCCGCAATATTATTTTATTGCTAATTATTTGTTTATTATTTGATAGTCACAATTCTAACAGATGGCGCTGTGTTGAAAGTACGAACGTTTCACATAAGCTACAATTTAATGGCAAAACAACCAATAAACCATGGTGGTCCCCATGACTGGTGTTCTCCTACCATTTCCCTTGAATAGTTTACTACTATGTAATATAACAAAAACCTTAGCCACAGCAACGCTTGGCCGGTCTGCTAGTATACTATATATCTACTTGTATTCACATAAAACTTTTTCAAACTATATGTATAAGTGCAAACTTATTATCTATACTAATAGCGCTACAACCTTTTTAAGTCTGCAGCACATATTATTTCTGTATCTGTTTCATGATAAGAAAAGTAAATGCTTAATAGTGGCGATCAGCTTTCTGTGCACAACTTTTTTAAACCACTGACTTTCATTATTCACAGTCCACTAGCTGACCCGGCAAATGTTGTTTTGCCATGTATATTATTTCTAGGAAACATTTTTTTAGTTCAAGAAAAATTACTTTCTACTATAATAAAAAATAGGGGTTGATTGTAGAGGGGTTGTATGTATTTTTGTATGCTGTATCATAAAAAAATAAAAACAAAATAAATTGTCTAAAAAATCAAAACAAATTTTGGAGTGGACCCCTTATCACTTAGGGGATTGAAAGATAGATAGTCTGATTCTCAGACTTACCCAATATGCATACAAAATTTCATAACAATCAGTCGAGCCGTTTCGGAGGAGTATGGGAACGAATTGTATATATTAGATGTCGCATAGCAATGACGAACATCATGTTTTTTCTTAATTTATAGTTTAGCCAGAAACTAAACCCAGGTAATTTGCGTTACTAGCCCACGGAGTCCCCATTCCTATATTGGATTGCATAAGAAAATCTATATCTAGATTGAAAATAATAATTGTAAATTATATAGATATTAAAATAATTACTATGGCAGTCTTAATGTGCCTCGAAATCCCAGCGGAGAACAAATGAATTGGTTTTGCAAACGAAGCAGAAAGTTAAGGCTGTATACAAACGGAAAACAATAAGATTATTATTATTAAACACAATTTATTTAAATTTGACTTGAATAACAGAAGAGCCAAAAATATATAACGGTATTATAGTCGACTGTACTGTAGACTTCATGGGCTGGATCTTCTCAGTTCTATAGGCTAAAATCTATGAATACGCTTTGACATTCATAGATTTTAGCAAATAGCGTCAAATATTCTAATATATAAAATTTTCGTGTCAAAATGTTCGTTCCCATACCCCTCCAAAACGGCACGACCGATTCTTATGAAATTTTTTATGCATATTCAGTAAGTCTGAGAATGGGCTAAGGCCCCCTGAATTTTTATTTTTATTTTTTAGACAAAACTTTTTGTTTTTATTTTTATATGATACAGCATACAAAAATACGTAGAACCCTTAATTGTCACCCCTCTACGATCAACCCCTATTTTTTATTATCGTAGATAGTTATTTTTATTGAACTAAAATTTTTTTTCCTAGAAATAATATACATGGCAAAACGACATTTTCCGGGTCAGCTAGTTTTTTTTATAAATGAATAAATCATCCTTCACTTAGTAAGATGGAGTGTTCAGTGATAAATTATTGAAAATATAGAGAAAATAAACCAAACCCACAAAACTAACCCACCTACAAAATTACGTGTAATTAGCAGAATGAACTACAACCAGAGTCCCAGTTTATACCCCTTGAATTCACACATAAAAATATTTTAAACTTGCGGCATGATTGCGGTGCCTTCTCTTACACCGCAGCGTACATTTTGTGTTTATACGAAATAATATCATCTAGTGCATGTTCAGCCTACATGATCTCTCATTAGAGTGGACGGGCAGCCGGACCGCAACCGGTAATAGTTTCTGCGGTGGATTTAACGCGTTTCTTGAACTCCGTGCTACCGATTTTAGTTTATCTCATAATATATATAGTTTGATGTCAGGTGGAACTGCATCCCGACCACAGATTCACACGCATATTAGGTGCTTGTTCCCCTGAGAATAATACCTAAATGTTCTCTGTATTCCTACAACTTCTAATTTTAATTATAGTAAACGAATTTTGATTTACTGATTATATAACTGTTGTATTAGTAAAGACTAATACAATTTATGGGAACTCTTTGTCTGCATTTAATAATTGAAATTATTCATTATTATTTTAGCCATCAGGTATTGGAGTAGTTAGTCATGGGTTCAAGTAATAAGCAATGTGTTATATATAAATTGTTTAATAAATATGATTTGTTTTGGTGCAATCCAGTAAATTTTTTTTTAATCCGTCGTACGTTTTCGTTGAAAAAAAATTCTTTGTAATGTGTAACGTTTCTGAATGACAAAATTAAACCAATTTTATAACACTATTTTAACTAAGGTCCTGATATTTGTTTATTTGAAATAGTGAATAATAATAATATATTGAATTTCATAAATAATTTTCATTGTTCATTTTATTTTTTGTTTTTAATTTAATACGTTTTTTTTAAGAAAGTACACTTACAAACATCCCTAGTTCTAATATTTTAATAAAATTTTAATTTTAATAAAAAAATTTACGAATGGAAATTGTGTGAAAATACATTGAGATAGCGAAAATAGCATAAATTCAGAGACGTGGAGACAAGCCCGACTAGATAACAACTGGAAAACTATTGTGGATGTGAGCGCTTTCATTACTAATTTTAAATGTAAATTCAATGAACAAACCTTTTTCTTTTATATTATTTGTTTTTATCACTTATCACTGTGTAACTGAGTGTCTGTGTGTCTCATAGTGTTAGGGGTTTTTGAGGTGTCAGGTTAAAATCCTGGGTGGAATGAAATTAAAAAAAAAATTTTGATTTATCTAACACCCTAGTGACGGTTTTTAAATACCTACATACTTCAGATGAGCTGTTAAACTGTCCTTTGTTTTATACCCCAATCGTGACCGACACGTAATCTGTATGCATTTTCCACCAGCCTATGACAGTTATGAAATAAAGACTTTGACGACTCATTGGTGTAGTGGTTAGGTTAGCCCCTGACTGCGAATCCATGGGTCCCGGGTTCGATCCCCGGCTGAGACGAACATCGATGTGATGAGCATTTGGTGTTGTGCTTAGGTCTTGGGTGTTTAAATATGTATTTATATATCTATCTATGTATGTATATCCGTTGCCTAGTACCCATAACACAAGCTTCACCAGCTTAGCATGGGACTCGGTCAATTGGTGTAAATTGTCTTTAAAAAAAAAGAATGAAATTAGAATGAAATAGGAAGGCAAACCATTTATTAAAATTTTAATTTTATTTCACAAATATTGAAATACAAAATGAAATACAAATAAATACTTTTTCCGTATTTAATCCATAAATGTTTTAGAAATAATTTTAGTATTTTTACGAAATTTGAATAAAGAAATATCTTTAAACAAAAAAAATAATTGTCTGTTATCAACATTAATGCACACCGTTAAAAATAATGCATCTCAATTCTACGATAAAATAACGTGTCTTAGGCTTGTACCATGATTATTATTATTTATTTAGAGGTACTTTAATACATGTATTTGGTTAACAAACAGTTGATGTACTTGAACCCTTAACTCGTTTTATTATTATATGTATTTTTGAATACGAACTCATTAGTATGCATTTCGTGTATTTGAGGCTTCGAACGTGACAAACTCACAGACGACGTGTTCAAGGGTTTATGTGTAATCTAGCGAATAACATCGCAAAATTAGAAGCAAGTATAACGTAAAATAATCCGATGATATAACATGTATTATAACTTGTATAACTACAAAGTGTTTTGAGAGTCGTATTTGCTCAATACTGACGTTAAGTATGGCGGTTTTATCTTTCTTATTAATGTCAAAACTAGGTTTTTAGGATATCCTTTTGACAGTGGATATATTTTTCAACCTATATTTGGAGTTAACAAGCGATTGTCGAACAATAATGCTTTTTATAACAAACTTTAAATTGAAAATAATTTTGTCATATAAGTAAGCTAATATTAGCTTAGGATGTATTTAATGAGTTTTATATATTTTATGTCATTCAATCAATAATATAATCAGTTTTTTTTTTAAAAATGCACAGAAAATAACAACTAAATTTGTTGCATTTCGATTCGAAAGTCGAAATTTAATATAAAATATTTCACATTGTTCCAGCTACTACTACTTGGACAGTAGTCTCATTTAACGTATGTTTCTTACATTTTTAATAATTATGAAGTGTTTCAAATCATTCGTTAACGTCTTTACTCAAACAACTCAATCGGGAATTTTCATCAAAATTTAGAAGACATTAATCGTGGTTACCTATACTTGGTTAAGTTCAAAGTTCAGGCGAAAACTTTTGCAATTACCTCTTCTTAATACGATATTGTACAGTCTTAATATATTGTAATTAGGGACCTAATATTATAACATGACTGGAATTTTTGGCTTTGTGGCTCTGATTAAAACGACTTTTTTTTCAAACGGTCTGCTACCAGATTCTAACAACATTTTAAAATCTGTTAACTCTGTGTTAAGAGATAATTATGTATATTTATAAATTGTTTAAAGAAACCATTAGAAAATATAAAATAAAAAGTGTTTATTTATATGTTACTAGCTGACCGGGCAAACGTCGTTTTGCCATGTATATCATGTATAATAAAAAAAATAGGGGTTGATCGTAGAGGGGTGAAAGTTAGGGGTTGTATGTATTTTTATTGTTGTATCATAAAAAAATAAAAACAGAAAAAAATATCTAAAAATAAAAAAAAAATATTAAGGGGTGGACTACCCTTTACATTTAGGGGGATGAAAAATAGATGTTGTCCGATTCTCAGACATACCCAATAAGCACACAAAATTTCATGAGAATCGGTCGAGCCGTTTCGGAGGAGTATGGCAACGAAAACTGTGACACGAGAATTTTATATATTAGATGTCAAAATTTGTAACGTACTATAAAATTGTACATAAAAGATTTCTCATCATATACGAGGTCAAAAATCACTCCAATATCCAGATCTAAAGCGGCTCAATGTTCATATATTTTTAATCTGTCAATAAAAACAGCTCATCTGCTGCACAACTTTGTGCCGAGCGGAACAAATTGCTTCCGGAGGCTCGCTGTTTGCATATAAACTTTTGTAATTAACGGATCAGTACAGTCGGCTGGTGATTGATGCCTCACTCACTTATATCACTATTTATACCCTCGAGATTATTTTAAATAAAATATCATATTGTCTGTGAAATAAATATATGGGTAAAAGTACGAATAACCGTATATTGCGTTTATATTGCTGGTGGCTGCTGTATCTAATATCAAGCCGAAGTCGAATGATATAATGGGCAGGTAGGAGTTATAATTATTTACTTAGAAAAAAACCAAAATCCTTTTAGGTCACTTGCCAACCATAGTGATTTTATAGTAACACGGTCGTATAGTTGGATGTAGTATTAAAAATAACATAACATTATATTCATTTTATTTCAACTTTTTTGGAAAGAAATAATTTAAAAAAAACAAGATGTAGATTTTTATTAACTTTCTGGGGTTGGCCGCTATCTACCGTATCACCTGATTTCAGCTTGACGTCGATATATGAGAAGGAACTGCTCGAACGGTCCGTGTATTGCGGATATGAATTTAGTATGAAAACTGCAGATTGCCGTGCGGTGACCGCTCTAGAGCAGTCGGTCTCGGCTCCAACATGCGGTCCGTCTATGGCCGTTACACGAAATCTGACTTTAACCTATGTCAATTTGGTCACTACAATAGCAATATTCATTAAAATAAACGCAAAAATCTACTTTTAAAATATTTTGAATGCTTATCTTGTTATCTAAATGTTTATTCTAAGGAAAATTTAATAATACGACTGACACTCGATAACAGATTTAAATGTATACAAACGAAATCAAAGGCATACACACATTTCTCATTAAAACGCCGATTCTCGCTTGTTCGTCAATCGCTGGACAAATTCGAATGGCGATTGGACATGGTCGGGACAGGAAATTAATACCCCAGGCAATATATTTTGTTTGTATAAAAGTTAAATAAACGCAAAAAATGTGAAAGATTTTTTTACTTTTATAATAAAAATTGGAATGACCATAGTTTTCGTTATAAACTCTCTAAAAATGGGCACTTAAGGAAATTTACATTCTAAGGTCGTATACATACGACCAAACAATCTAAACGACGGATCCCAACTTCTTCTACGTCGCCAAAACGGTGCGGGCCAGTAATGCCGTCCATGAAAATGGAATTTCTTCCTTAAGAGCAGTCAAAACGGACTATGCAAGTGAACTTAGTACTCTCTTATATACCGGTGTATCATTAATGTTCCATTTTCAACGTAAACTAATTCCGTACGCTTCATTGACTTAATTGCTGCCCATAACGCCTCCGCCATATGGAGTGATTTCTTTGAAACAATCCTCCGCATAGCGTTCCCGAGTTCGAAGCACTCGCACATCGGTCCTCTCTAAAAAAAAGATTCTAGCGTCATCAGAAAATAAGGTTTTATTGCAGTCCTCCAGAGTCCATGAAGCACAATTTCAAGCAAACTGATGTCGAGCAACACAGTGCTCACAGAGAAATATAGAGCCCTGGGCAGGCAGTAACTTCTGATATTGGCAGCCTTCTCCTGACCTTCCACAAGCTAACTTTTACTACTCTTACTTCTCCAAGGCTTCCAACACTTGACACCTTACGATTCCACAATGCCTGACTCACCACACAGCGTTCATCTCTTGGTTCTGTGCATAGTTTTTTTACCGAATACCGATACAGTTGCCAACTTCTCTAGACAGCAATGACTCACAATTAGCCGACGAGATAATATGAGTATGTATCGTATTTAATGTAAAATAAAGATTACATTATTTAAATTGCAGAAAATATCCAAAAATCTTTAAAATGTTAGTAATCGGTACTAGCGGACTCGACAGACTTTGTCCTGTACACACATCTTAACAGTCTAATTAATTACCTGTGGCATTTTTGATACACAATTTAATTTTTTTGTTTTAAGATTTTTATAACGAATTTCGTAACGGGTTTCATAGTTGAATCAAAGTATGTTTAACATGTTGTTACAATATTGACATTCGACAAATATAAAAAAGCGACAATGGATAAATGAATTGAACCACTATTGCCATAATATTGAAGATCACCTATTTGTTTAAGAAGCTCGCATCGCAAAAATCATGTACTTTATATTAGCGACTTGGCAGTAAAAATAGTTACAATTTATGAATTCCATTTAGTAATGGATCAACTAATTCTGTAGCTGTTTCGATATTCACTCTAAAAAGAGAATACACACTCAATATACAATAGGGTGCACACCCACATAGAAAGAATATTAAGTTCTTTACAAAGTCTATTCGAGCATCATCAAAGTACACAAAGTACCAAGAAAGCAATCTCATTCGAAGGTTTCCTTATGATAATTTCCACAGTACAAAAGCCTTATTCGCAGTTAAGTAACTTTTCATGGACTGTTAGCTTTTACAGACGTGCTTGAATATGTGTTAAGCAAATTGTGTGATAAATTGTGTGTTTCTAGTAATGTTTTTGCACTTGCTTAAATAAGTATGCTGTATAACGGGGATACATTTCAATAATATCAAATAAAGAATCAATTAGTTATTAGGTAGGTATATTATTAAAGAACATAATATATCTATATATATATAATGAAAATGGTCTTCGTTTGAGGCTCAATCACGCCTAAACCACTGATCGTATCGACATGAAACTACCACCATTCGATGGGCAATTTTTCCTAAATGGTTTAAATTCCAACGTTCCTTCATTTTTGAAGTTATACTTCTTTAGGCGCGTTATGAAAATTTGATGAGAGTGAAATTTTACGATGCGCGCGCACCTATGACACAAAATTCGGAGTGTGATTATAGCGTGCGCAATCTACAAAAGAAATAGAATATAAGCTAACTTCACGCATATTCTATTTCTTAGCTTAGCAGCTTAACAAGAATTTTGAATATCCATGACAATTGACATCTGACATTGACATTTACCTTTTAAACAAATATAGGAGTTTGAATTATTGTTTAAAATAAAAGATTATCTATGTATCTATTTTTATATGTGCGTCTAAATTATAATCAGAAGTGATTTAAATTTAATATCTAAATCAAAACTAATTAATATGATAAAATATTTGTGAAAAAACTGTGCCAACCTTCCTGAGTGCTTCAATACAATTGAGGTTAACTATCCGTAGGTATTATCGAGTATTATTGTTGATTAAAACTGAAACATGAACCATTATTCAATGCTTATGTTTATTGCGTTTGTTACAGCAACGTTTTAGAAATATTCTATATATCAATAATTGAGAACAAAGATTTAAGCACGAATACTAATAAGGAGAAAATGAAGGCTTGGAGCGATATAACAGAGAAGTAAACATTTTAATAAGTACCTGCATCTCAAAAAAATGACCACATTATTTAATCAAAACATGTAATTTTTCAGATTTAATCTAGCAAATATAAGGACAAGAGACAAAAAACAATTGATGAATCAGTGGAAGTGCACTAAATTGAATACAAAAAAAGAGTTGTCATCTTATCGCCGTGAAACATCTAAAACTGGAGGTGGAACAAAGCCACCATCACCTTCTCGAGACACAATGGATATGGCAGAGATGATACCGCAACGGTTTGAAGTAGATTTCAATGAATTTGATTGTGATGGTGTCGAGGTAGGAATGTTAATTATAAATATGATGTATGGTAATGTTCAAGGTTCAACCTTTCAAGCATAGGCATATGCTCACAACAGTACTTTATTCCCCTACAGGTAGTTAGAGATATTGTAATACCTCAAAACATCCATGTTGCACTTGTAGTACCGAAACTCTGTCCAGCCAGAAGTGAGCCCATTCCCACTTATAATGGACAGTGGGTATAATACACCTTAATACCTGAGTGCGAACCACTCACCATGATACTTAAATTAATAGATGTTATTTATATATTTCAGGATATTACAAATAAAATCAGTTTGGAAACAATTGATATCCCAAAAGCCAACAATGACAAGGTAATAAATCAGTTTTGACATAACTTGAATACTAAAAAAGCCAAACAAAGGTGTGCACAACAGTGACAACATAACTTAACAATTTCATTATTTTGTAGGATTAAAGAAAATCATGTCGAACTGAACAACAAGAATCCCCAAACAACTCCAAAGAAACCTACAAGGAAGACACCGGTATTATATTTAAATTATCTCTATCTCTAACTAGAATAAAAGAAAGTTGCTATCCAGGTCTGTAGCATGTGCTACAAATTATATTATTAACACATTTATATAATTATATTAATATAAATGTGTTAAAAAATTTATAATATGAATTATAAAAAAATTTAAGTTTTGCATGGACAGAGCTTAAATTAATATTCTCTTATTTGTTGCAGAAAGCAAGTAGTAGTTTTAGTTTTGGAGAAGCCTCGTAGATGCACAACCAAGTAATGATTAATTTAAAATTACAAACCGAAATTCTGATGAAGACAGTCACTTAAAAATAAATAGTATAATGAAATAAAAATGTTTTAAAGATAAATAGTGTTTTATTTGTTTAATGTAAGAGAATAATAATAAATATTTATTTAATTAATTTTTCAAATGTAAACTGAACTTTATTGACTTTAATGACTCCTTTTCCAGTCTTTGATTATTTAATTGTAATTAATTATTTGCATGCAATCAAAAACTATTTTTAATAATGCCAAAGAAGTATAACTTCTTACGCGCGTACATAAGTACACGCACCCTTTTTTTTTAAATTGCTGTTTTACTTTTATGAAAATTTATCCATACGGACTTCACCGCGGAAACATTCGGGGAGGCTTCCTAGAACCTCTAAACGTCAACATCTGTTAAAAACTCGATTTTCGAAATATTTCAATTTTCTTAGCGGGAAGTTAATAATAAGAATAATAAAAATATGAAAAAAAATAAACTAATGAAACATAAAATTTATTTTAATTCGTCCAGCAAAGCGGGCGCGAAACGGCTAGTTTTTTATATAATGTTTTAATAGGGGACAACGTGATGTGTAAATGGGTAATTTATATTTTAATATCTAAAAACATAAATATAAGTATTATATATAGAAATTTACTATAATAATAATTATTAAATATATTAGTTATTACTAAATATTGGTCATGATAATATATTTTTTCAATATATATATCAGGTGGAAACGGGCTGGAGGCCCATCTGATGTTAAGTGATACCGCCCATGGACACTCACAGTGATAGAAGGCGCGCAAGTGCGTTGCTGGCTTTTAAGAATGTTTATGCTCTTTTATTAAAATTAACTGCAACTGAACTAAAATAATATTGATACGCCGAATTTATAAAGTTTTACAACAATAGGCTATAAAGTGACTACTGCAATTAAAACAATACAATATGGTTGGAAAACGTGAAAACAATATCAATGTTACTATCTGTGTCCCAAAATAGCTCAACCAATTCGGATAGGGTTGACAAAAATATAACGATGTTATGGTAGTTTGTCGCTACTAATAATATTTTACAGTATTTGTGACAGTCCCAATGTGGAGTACATGATTGTTTTTTTTTGTTATTTTATTTAAAATACTTTTTTCAGTTCAAGCGTTTGTTTTTAAGAAAACGCCGTACAATTTTTCCAAGTTATCTCTTGTCCTTCTTCAGATGCCAAGGAATAAATTTAAAAAAAAAATACTAGTGTAAGTCCAGCCGTATTCAATTTGCTATTTATTCTCTTTATCTTGATTAGTAAATTAGCTATCTGCCATCTTTCGCTGGTAATTCAACAAAAACCTATATAAAGTATAGGGACAAACTCGTATTTTGTTCAAAAATAACTGCAACTATGAATATTAAACTAGACTAGATAACTAAAACAATACTAATAAAAATGGATAAAATATTTTTTTTTTTTAAAGTTTGATCCTATCTACCCTTAATGCTGGCATCATTTCCTCGCTGAATTGCGATATTTAATGGTGGAGCGAGGAAAGCTCTGGGGTCACTAGTAATATACCAGACGCCAACTTAAATCTTTAATTAAGACACAACTAAAATAGCTTAAGGGGTTGGTTTATTTAGTATTTAAAGCCTGATTTTATTTCGTAACGTTATGTAAATTGAGCTGGAGAAATTAATTTAAACTTTTCCTTTGAAGTTAAAACTACAAATTTGATTAGTATTCTGTTGTTCTTATTATAAATTGATTGCTCAAATAATTATTTTGTTATTTCAATATGAAATGTATATTTAAGTTCCTAAATTAAGTAAAAAGCACTTTATATTATATTAATTAAATTTTGGAAGCTATAATATAAGGAGCTATAATTAATAGATTAATGACTGATCCCTTGGCGTTGTGGAGATATATAGGGTCTCTCTACATCTTCTACTGCATTTAAGATTTATTTATTTATTTATTTATTTATTTAATTATAAGTAATCTTACAGCTAACATACAAAATATTACAAAACAAACACTTATACAGTACAAAAAGCCAAAACAGATTACATAGATATACAATATTATATAAGAAAAATGTAACAAATAAGCGCATCAATAGAAAAAATATATGCAGAGAACTGAAATTTAATATTTAAAACAAAAAATAATACCAAATACAACCTAAACAAAATTCGAGTCTTCCCGCCCCTTCAAATATTTTCTCACATGTTCCTTGGTGAGGTGGAAAATATCAAATTCCTCATAATTAGTGTTATAGTTAGATAAAACCCGAAACATTGGTGAATTATGCAGGTAATTCGAGTTCGTACGAGGCACATGGAACAATTTTGAGTGTCTTGTCGCATATTTAGAAGGAATTTTAAAAGAAATTAACGACAGCAAATAGGGGCTATCGATCCGCCCATTAAGGATACCATGTAAAAAAAGCAGGTCTTGCTGACTTCGCCGACTTTCTAATGAGTCTAAATTAAAATAATTGCAAGAATGCGCATAACTATCGAAGCATTGGTATTTTTTAAAACTAAGGAATTTTACAAACTTTTTTTGTATATTTTCTATTGCTTTTTTATACTTAGTATAATATGGAGACCACATAACACTCGCATACTCCAGCACGCTTCTAACATAAGCAAAATATAAGCTTTTAATGCAATGTATGTTATTAAATGTCTTGCATGACCGCTTGACAAATCCTAGTTGCATATACGCTTTGCCTGTTATGTCTGAGATATGTTGTGATAAGCCCATTTTTTCATCTAATAGTATTCCCAGGTCTTTTACTAATTTTACTTGTTTTATTGGGGTGTTATCGATTTTGTAAGTGTATTGAATTTTTTTGTTTTTACGCGAAAAAGTTATCTTATTACATTTGTTTATATTTATTGAAAGTTTATTTTGTTTATAGTATATTTCTAACCTATTAAGATCTTGTTGAATTTGATTACAGTTATCTATTGATTTTATTCTTAAGAAAATTTTTTGGTCATCCGCGAACATAAGATGTTTAGAAAAGTGAAAACAATATTTTATATCGTACAAATAAGCATTAAATATATAAGATTGTTCGGATTAATACTTGCAGCTGAATTTCATCATCGGACGTCGAGGCAGAATATGAAATTTAACCCGTATCACCTCGACGTCCGTCGTTCCAAAACTGAGCATATTTAAGGCAGTTTTTACCGCGCACCACCACTATGTTGTACCAGCTACCCACTGAAATATTACCGAACTAATTCAACTTAGAGTTCTTTAAGAAAATAGCGTGCCAATTCTTAAAAGGCCGACAACGCACTTGTGAGCCTTCTGGCAATGTGAGTATTTATAGACGGCATCACTTAACATCAGATGAGCCTCTTGCCCGTTTTTCACCTGTTACATAAAAAAAAAATTTTTTTTATTAGTATTAATATCATTATAATTGCAGTATTGTACGATTCCTGGCTTTAAATAAAAGAGGATTTTATTTTTACTCTATATTAACCACTCGCGTACAACAGTAGAATATTAGCAAAATAATTATATGTTAATTGCTATGTAACTAATGAATGCAAAGTAACAGTTGAAGAGAGTGCCTACGTCTGGCTATACTCTTGGGGCGTAACTCTCATGATTTAGTTAATTGCTATGAAACGAATGAATGGAATGTAACAGTTGCAGAGACTGCCTACACTATACTCTCGGGGCACGTATATAAAACTAATAAGTAAAATATACAGCCTTGGCTTATATATATATATATAATACATATTATAATATTTGTATTTGTTAGATATTAAAACTTAAATTACCGATTTCACATCACGTTGTCAACCCTATTACAACATAAAATCTCAAAATTGCACTGTTCGTTCGCAACCCGTAAACTTTGCTACAGTTGTTACCGCTTAATGGTTGTAAAGGTATTATTTAGTGTGAGCCTTTTGTTCCGGCTTAGTTGTAGGTTTGTTAAAACATTGTGGATTTAATTGGCTCAACAGTTGTGATTTCAATTAAATGTGTCAAATTGAAAAATTGTTCACGCAATTATATATACTTTGAAGTTTAGAATATTTTAGATGTAAATTTTAAAAGAAAGTAATATAAGTGATAAGCGTATTTTTTCAACTTTAATTTTGTCCCTCTTGTACACGGTAAAGTTCAAGTAAACAGGCGCTAATTAAAGATTTTAGTAGGCGCTGGTGACCCCAGGGGTGGTGCTTTCCTCGCTCAACGAATACGTATCGCAATACAGCGAGGAAATGCTGCCGACATTAAACTGTCACAAGGACGAAAGATTTTAAAATTATTTTAGTTTTCTTTTTATCCATTTCTCATTATTATTACTATGTAGGTCTATGTGTCTAAATTAGTGGCTTTTTTTTAATATTTAAAATACAAGTTAAAGTATAGGAATACTACTATACTGTTACAGTATACAATAGAGGTCTGCATTTTTTTTTATCTACATGTAATTTTTTTTTTAAATGTAGAACTCCGAAGTCATAATCTAATTCTATATTTCATAGATAAATTATAAAAGCCTTTAACTATCATAGTGTGTGAGGGCTTTTAAATATTTCCTTTCTGAAACCCAAAGGGATGTAAACACTTTGAACACATGACACAATGGAATTTTATCATCATCTGAAAGGTAGTAAAATAAAATTTACAACAAATTTCAAGGGAAACTTTAGTTTACAAAATATACATAGTACATACCCGTGGAATATTGTCACCATGTCACTGTAATTCCTTTTATCGTTACATTAAGGTGTAGTTTTTTTACTTAACTAATAAAAAAGATTATTTTTCCGACCCAAATATCGGCCAATAGAATTGCACCATTCGACGTCACGTGGTACAACCTACATGGTATTATACTGAAAAATTTTTGTGAAAATTTTCTCTGGTCGTTGCTTCAAGAAAAGTATTAAGTAGTTGTTTTATTTATTATGAAATTCTTATTTGTTAACTGTACATTTCGTCTCATGGTGCAATTGTATTGGCCGACATTTGGGTCGGAAAAATAATCCCCCGAATACCACACGAGCTTCAAAATTACGACTATAGTCGTCATGACGACTATATTAATTGTTTGCAACGAACCTATCGGGAAATATCCGATAATTTTGAAGCTCTTGTGGTATTATAAGTGAATATTTTTTTAAATTTGTTATTCCAAAATAATAATTGTTTGAAGAAATTGATCTAAATTAAATTTGCTATATTTACATCTCCAAATATATATTTTTTTGTATGTTGAAATAAATAATGGACACCGCCAAGCAACAGCGGGGAGTCTTAGTTTTAAGAGTTTAATGTATGATCTTTGTAACTGGTTATCACCATGCTATTATGACGGAGACGCGTAAATTTGAACGGCACACTTGGCTGACACAAATCGTAACTTTGGCCCCACTCCAAATTCAATAATGGCCCATGCGGAGTATAAGAATTAATGCTTAGGTCTGATAAGCTACTATACAAGCACTTTCACTTGAGAAAATCCTATGAGTCCTATATAGTACTCACAAGTTCTTTTTCGTACTCCTCTACTGCATCATTTAAAAATAATTTAAAACAACTGTTAATGTTCTAATACTCGTATCTTTCTTTTTTATTATAGCTACTGGTATGTTTGTCGTTGTCCGTATTTATAAATTTTTTGCTGTTTTGTTTTGTTTTGCTTTGCATAGAGCAAAGCATCATATTTTTTATTAGTGAAACATTTGTGGATACATCCAATTATTGGTTTATTGTTAACTTTATTGTATGTAGCTGTATCTATTTTGTCTGCAAATAAATAAATCAGTCACTCAAAGCACCGACTAGTGGAGCATAATGAAGCGGCCTACACAAACACAGAATCTAATGTTGAATTTTTTTTAATAAATTGTATGTGGTAAGAAATAAAAAATAATAAGTAAAAATAAAATAGGTAATAATAGTTTAACAAGACTTAACTATTACTTAAAAATCAATTTAATTGTAATTTATTTAGTATTATTTTTTATTAGTCGTATTAAGAAGGTCTTGGCTACATCCAAGAAATAGCTTGTAAGGATTGAATGATTGTGTTGGTGTAATTGAAAAAAATAATACAAAAATATTATTTAAAAGCTTGACTTGAAAATGGTCAGCTAAACTAATATCTAACAGATTAGTCAACTATAAATATGTAGTTTTAAATATTTTGATTTTATGCTATAAATAACAAAGCTTTTAATAGCATAGCGTGCTATCAAAAGCAAGTCTAACATCCACGCAACTTCAAATTCTAAGTAAAACTTTAAATTAGGTCTTATTTTTTAGCGAAGGTTTTAAGTTAAACGCCTAGACGTCGCCGTAATTTAATTTGGAGTAAAAAGGAAGTTAAAAGAAGCATTGACAATATTATACGTCATCCAAAACAATGCGTATGGTGAAGCTTTATTATAAAAATACGTTGTAATATATAAGTTTTAGTACTATTAAAAAAAAGTAAACCTCGATAAATGTGAAATCTTAACGTGCTTACGTCTGTTATAGTTAAGCTAAACTAAATGACTTTCATTATTTTCCTTAACATGTAACTCGAAAATCCATAACTCATTCTACGTTGATTGTTAGTCTATGATATACCGGTTTCGGTAAGTAATTCCAAAGACAGTAAAGTCCATAGATAGTTGATTTTCAAATACGTATCTTATTTTGTAAAAAAAAAAAAAAAATATCAGTGGCTTTCCTTACCTTACCTTTACCGTACCCTTTTAGGTCTTGACCTCAGATATCTGAATCTGTTTCATGATCATTTTTAAATCTAATAGGCCAGTAGGTGATCAGCCTCCAGTGCCTGTGCAATTCTTATTGATATTTTCATCCTAACAAAAATCCAAATTAAACATGTTAGTATAATTACGTTGATGATGGGTGGAAGGTAGTTCAGTAATTTATTAAAACCTAAGTGCTATGACTAAGCGTATCGCCTCCACGCACCAGATTGAAAAATGACAAGCACCTCATCAATCATTCAGAACATCGGAGCCGTGTCTTATTATTTTAAATACAAAGTCGTGACATCGCGATTTTATTCTGAAAAAAATAAGATTCCAAAGTTTTGAATTAATGATCTTAATACAAGGGTAGACATATTTTTTGGACAAAAATAGAAAACGTTTGAAAGATTTCATTACACGAAATAATAGTAATGCCAATTATTATTTACAAAAAAAGAACATAATTTACAAATAGAACAAGTGACGTTATATCTTTCGGTCGTCAGATTTTTGCATCCGATTGCTTGATATTTTTTTCTTTATAGATAAGCTGACAAAAGTCTACGTTTTTTGGGCCTAACTCATGTCAATTTCCCCACCTTCACAAGCGCACTACTTTTTACTTTTTTTAATTCTACAACCTTCTGTATAAACATCATAAACAATTTTACGTCTATTTTGCTTGGATATTTTGTTACTTATCTTATTACCTCTCAATAAGATAAAGCCAAGGCGGCTGAGTCAGCATTAAACATATAATAAAAACTTCAATAACATTAAAATGAATTTATTTTTTATGATATATGTGCATTTAAAATCACTAAGCTAAGTTTTATTACTAGTGTCATTTCGGTTGAGTAGTTGGTCATATTTCATTCTCAGTATAACCGTCAGATTGATTTATACTCCCAAGAGCGTACCTGCGAAAATATATTTTTCCTACGTCGTGCGATGATCAATCATCATCCGGGTGTGTTTCGGATAGACTAATTGCCGCAGAATTACTGTTTCTTGCTCTTAAATGATAAGACTTGAACGAAGAATGATATTATGGATAGTGAGATGTAGTACCTATGTCAAAATGTGTTTCTTATTAGGTTCTGGCGCTTAAAGAGGCGCTTCTATGACCAGTATTATTCGCGTATTACGGAAAATTTCACCGAAACATCATGTTTAGACGGCACATCCGCTTGCTCACAGGTAATAATAAATAATATTTATGAACAATAGAATAATAGTGGGAAATTATATTATATTATAACTGGCTGACCCGGCAAGCGTTGTTTTGCCATGTGTATTATTTCTAGGAAACATTTTTTTAGTTCAATAAAAATAACTATCTACAATAGTAAAAATAGGAGTCGATCGTGAAAATGAAGGGTTTTATGTAATTTTGTCTGCTGCATCAAAAAAAAAATAGGCATGGACAGGACCACCCTTAACATTTAGGGGATGATAGATTCACGAAAATCGGTCCAGCGATTTCGGAGTAGTTTAATTACAAACACCGTGACACGAGAATTCTATATATTAGATATATAATACTGAATGTACGCTTAAATGTACAAAACAAAATTTTACATTTAAAATATAACATTATACTCGAATACATGTCAATTTTTTTGCTAAAACCCAATTCTCGTCTTAACCCAAGAGAATGTAATAAAGCATCTATATTAGCACCTCAGCGCGTTAACACCTCATAAAATAAAATGTTGAATAATGTGGTGACGTCAACATTGCATAGTCCGCACCTGCTGCGAAAAACTTTTGAATAAACAGCTACGGAAAATTTTGCTTTGTCAGCGGTTGGAGCCATTAGAACTTACAACTGACTGACAAATTTCCGTAATTTTACTTTACGACAGATCTACGAAGCACTTTAAAGATGCTGATGTAAGTTTTATCAAGCTTAGTAAAGCTTTTAAGCTATAGAATATATTTATTTAATCGAGGAGTTTATGAACTGCCGAAGTAGAATCATAGAACACCGTAAACAAATGAATGATTTGCTCTTCATAACACGAAAAAGTATTTCAATAAATCAAACCAGTAATTTAAAGAAATAAAGCTTTTACCGGATTAAAGTTATGTATTATTATAAATTTACAATTATTTGACATAATTTTAAATTTATCCGACGTTTCGCGTGCTTTACAGCGTGCGTGGTCACGGTGACAATAAATAAATATAGGAAATGTGTAAAGGGTATGTTAATCAAAGACAATACTATGTGAAAACCAGTAATTGTTCATGGTAACAATGTTCCAGGCTCATGTGTTTTGCTCATTTTATTTAATTTTGGTATTCATATATTTTTTTCTTATACTAATAGGTATTCAAAAACACATTGACAAAAAAGGAAACTCGAACTCTGATCAATGTTATTAAAAGTAAAAAATACATAAGGAAAAAATAAAAAAGGGATATTATTGTCTTTTATTGACATAACTTTCACACTTTTGATAATAAAATTTTTTTTTACCGGATTGAAGTTATGTATTTACAATTATTTTTCATAATTTTAAATTTAAAGCACGCGAAACGTCAGTTTTAAATACATAACTTCAATCCGGTAAAAAATTGTTTTATTATAAAGAAGGGATGATAGACGTTGTTGTTCATTGTTGTCTTATCTTAGCAAAAACCAAGTTATCGCTGCAACTTTCATGTTATATATCATGTGCCTTAACCTTAAGACATCATGGTGGAAAAAAAGCTTAGCTGTAATATTAGTTACGACAGATAATGGCCACATATAAGTGTAATAAAGTGGGTCGAGCAAACACTACGGGCTAAAAACTACAGTTTTTAACTAGTTACGTATTTTATCTTTTACAAAGTTTTCTGTTACTAAATGTTGATACAGTTCATGAAGGCTTGTTACATACGATGTTTTATTATAATAAAAAATATATACACATAATTTTATTAAACGCCAAATAAGCCAGCAGCTCTTGTAGTATCTAGTGTTATCCGGTTTAGTCACGGTGAGATTAGTGAGACTAGCCATATACACAAGAGAATTTCAATGTGTGTGCGCAGAGACATGAATGCACTATCCATATAACTCTCATACATGCTTGGGATGTCCGAATCCGAATCCGAAGACCGACAGACAGTACGGTATGGTAGGTATAGCTCGTATCTACATACTTTATATTTTAATGACTATGGCATAACTATAAGTATGGATCATAAACCTCTTTAGGTCTTGGCCTCACATTTCTGAATCTGTTTCATGATCATTTTTAAATCTAATAGGCAAGTAGGTGATCAGCCTTCAGTGCCTGACACACGCCGTCGACTTTTTGGGTCTAAGACATGTCGGTTTCCTCACGATGTTTTCCTTGACCGTTCGAGCAAAGGTTTAATGCGCACATAGAAAGAAAGTCCATTGGTGCACAGCCAAAGATCGAACCTACGACCTCAGGTATGAGAGTCGCACGCTGAAGCCACTAGGCCAACACTGCTCATGTCGTTATTTTAAAGGCGTAGCAATTTTAGAAAGCCACTTTGACATTGTTATTTTTTTATATAGAAACAAAATAGAAGCTGCAAACGGGCAGGAGGCTCATCTGTTGTTAAGTGATACCCGCCGCCCATGGACACTCTCAATGCCAGAGGGCTCGCGAATGTGTTGCCGGAGAGGAATTGGTACGCTCTTTTCTTGAAGGACAAAGTCAAATTGGTTCGGAAATACTTCAGTGGGTCGCTGGTTCCACATAGTGGTTGTGCGCGCCAAAACATCCTTAAATAAAGCTCAGTTGTGGGACAACGGATGTTGAGATGATATTTATATAATTTATGAACTTTGTGATATATAATTACACTAGTGGACCCGACAGACGTTGTCCTGCATGATATTTCAAGCAATTAGTAAAGCAAAGTATGAAAGTACCGACTGCAGAGCCATCTGGCGAGCTGATTTGTGAATCTAGACCATTCCCAGATCCCCTTGAACACACACAAAAAATTTCATCAAAATCGGTCCAGTCGTTTGAGAGAAGTTCAGTGACATACACACTCACAGAAGAATTATATATATATAAAGATTGGCAACTGACAGTATTGCCATTGGCCCAACATACAACGTACCATTTCTGAATTCCAATCAAAACGGTTACGTAGACATGAAAAAACAGCAGAACGGAAAACATGGTACAGCAGGTAAAATGTTAGTGTTAAATTGTGAATTATTTCAGATCGCACATTTTCATTTCGAAGTGCAGATAAATCGGTTGCATATTTTAGTATCAGAAAAAGATTTTTCCATTTTGTACGTAACCTGAGTACCGTGAAAAGATTACATTTTGGAGGAAGTCCAAAGTTTCCTCTATTTTATTACGGACTTAGGGATTCGCAATGAAATAGAAAAGTGACTTTTTTTATGTTTAAACTAACAATGCCTAGCGCTTTTACATGCGGTGATAATATTATTTAGTAAAACTACATCAGTCCATTTACACTGCTATAGAAAAAGTAATTGATGTATTATTTTTTCAATAATATTTTTATTATGTACTTATTATGAACAGTGAATTTATGTTAACAATAAAAAACTTGATAAACCTTTAAAGCTAAACAGTATGTTTATTCATTTGAAACTGTTAATCGTAGGAACTGCTGAATAAATTGAAAAAAAAAAATGGTTTTTGTTGGACAAACAATTTACTGAGGAAGGTTTTATGCTATCCGACACACAAAAATAGACACAAGTGCTAATCGGAGCCAAGAATGAATTAAAAATGTAGCATAACCGGGAAAATTATTCCTTTTTGAGAGCCTTCCAGTTACGTTTCGGAAACGTTGATGCTTTTTAAACTTTATAAAACATCTGCGACAGTATATTTATTTTTAATTAATAAATAATTTAGTATTAAATTAATGTTATCCTCAAAATAAAAGATAAGAATATGAAACCGGAGACCAGACACCGACAGGAAATTTGATAATATTGCAGCGATCAAAAGAAAATTTAACTCTCAACTTCTTATCGTGAAATTAAACTCTACCTCAAGGCCCCTCGAGGTTGATTAACTCCTTTTATAATTATTAACTTTTTCAGCTTTCATTATAATTACTTGTACTACGAGCCTACGAGTTTCTGTTTACAGCTGAAATATTTCTTACACATTTTTTCAACAAAGGGAAACACGCAAAAGTCTTAACTAATGTTAAGCCATACCGAGGCTCATGGACACTCTCAATTCTAGAGCGAGTACGTTGCCAGCCTATTAAGAATTGGTAAGCTCTTTTCTTGAAGGACTCTAAGTCGAATTGGTTCGGAAATACTTCAGTGGGCAGCTGGTTGCACAAACGCTTAGTTATGGAACGATAGACGGCGAGGTGATACGGGTGGAATTTCATATTCTGCCTCGACGTCCGATGATGAAACTCAGCTGCTGGTATTAATTCGAACTCCGCCTATTAACAATATAATATTTATCTTACTCCTTGTGTTCTGACTGTTGTGGTTTTATGTAATGCAAAAATATCCCTCTTACATCATCAACCAAACACGGTGCAACCACACGAGGAAGCACTTTGGGTGCAAAAGGAAAATCATAATTCAACGCGTTCAAGCTAAGTTATTTTGTTAATAGATATTATGACTTATTCTTTTACACTTAGTTTCTATAAATAAAGTAATAATTGTAGTTAAAATAAAATCAGTAGCACTACAACCTCTTTAGGTCTTGGCCTCAGATTTCTGAATCTGTTGTATGATCATATTTAAATCTAATAGGCACGTAGGTGATCAGCCTCCAGTTCCTGACACACGCCGTCGACTTTTTGGGTCTAACACATGTCGGTTTCCCCACGATGTTTTCCTTCACCGTTCGAGTAAATGTTAAATGCGCACATAGAAAGAACGTCCCTTCCATTGGTGCACAGCCGGGGATCGAACCTTCGACCTCAGGTCTGAGAGTCGCACGCTGAAGCCACTAGGCCAACACTGCTTGAATAATTGTAGCTGACAATAGTTTTTTCTTTACGCGAGTCTATTTTATGTTAATAATATATGTCGGAGAAATATATCGTCACTCCATCGATATGGACATCGTCATTAGCGGGCTTAGTGGGCGTCGTGTGGGTACAGTGCGAGCACAAAAGACAGGAATAATTATCACATAGCAAATAAATTTAGATTGATTACTTTTAACATACAAATAACACTTTTAGCTTACATTATAACGAGCAACGGGTTCAAGGCACCGTTCTCACTGAATCACAATCACTCAACCACAAATTACCTAGACCCAACTCGGTCCAACGTCTCATCACCACAGTTTTCCACTGAATACTTAATCAGTACCCTGCGTTCCCTGGACGCACTGTCCAGTGTCCATAGTCAAGATGGCGCCTCGACCTCGCTCGAGGCATTTGCTTGGCTCTGATTTGTCGTAACAATATTCGTACTTCTATTCGTTAAGTAATTTAAATTATGAAACAATTAAATAATAACAAAACAAATCGAATCAAAAGAAATTATGATTCTTAAAAGAAATAGAAGGAATCTCAAGCAACAATTAAAATCAACAGTCAATATTGACTCGATCAGAACATTTCCCGATAATCGGAGCATTACCTGACCCATATATATATATATATATATATATATTACACGTAATCTGTGTCACATAGTATGAAAAATAAGAGTTAATAATAGAAACCTATTTATTTTATAACTTATGTGGTTATTAGGTAACGTATTTTTTATATTAATTGTCTAATATACCGGATAATAATTGATGTGACTTCTTATTTATAACGCAGAGTTTTGATGAGGTTTGAGCAAATTGGAATTTCTCGGTGTGTGGTAGAACAATAGTTTGAAGCTATGAAAATAACTTTATCAGGAAAAAACACAAAGGAGAAAGTAATCAGAGGAAGCGCCTTCATAAAAGATCGCATACTTAGTTTGAAAATAAGGCAGCCGTCGGAAATTAAAAAACTTATTTACGACCAAACCACTTTAGCGGAGAGTATAAATTTAGCCGACTGTGTGAAGTTCCTTTTTACACGCTTTATATTAGCTTCACCTGTATGTATGTATGTATGTATGTATGCATGTAACCGACTCCTTCGGACTCGATTTTGACCCACTTTAAACAGACAGATTTTATTCAAATTTTGCGCACCTGTCAAAGATGACAATGCAATAATCCGAAAAAAATATAAAAATTAAATAATAGTTTAAAAAAACTAAAAAACACGCTTTTAAAGCACATCAAACTAAAAAGAACAAAAAATACTGGTTTTATTGTGAAAAAGCGTGGGTTGCTCGATAGACGAAAAATATGGCACAGAGCGCCCCACGCTTTTTCACAATAATACCAGTATTTTTTGTTCATTACCATTTTCAGCCTAAATTAGGAATTATTTTTCACTTTTTAGTTTGATGTTCTTTAAGAGCGTGTTTTTTAGTTTATATAAACTATTATTTATTTTTTTATAGGTTAACTATTAAATTTTTCATTTGACTGGAGATGATAGGGTTTTCGGATTAAATATCGAGTAAAGCCGCAGAAAAATAAAATACTTTTGCTAATTTTCAAACAAAATGTATAATAGTACCAGTAGCCACTAATAAGTACGCAAAGCTCTAGGTTTTGCACCTGATCTCCCTATACTTCGGTCCCTTCGTGCATTAGCACCATTGGAGGATTATAGTTAAGGATGGTATACTTGTTTCTTCGGACACGCTGTTTCCTGCGTAAACGCCGGTGAAAAAAAAATAGTTTAGCAATCCACAACCTTGTAACAATGTGAAATTTTGTGGTTTTTCTCTGAGTGAATGAGTCTAGATATCAAAACCTGCACAGTTGAGTGAGTTCTTTTGAAAAAAAAATTGGCGATGAAAATATAAGAATTATAAAAAAAAAATTTTTTTTATCTTATATTTCATTCAAATCTGTTATTCAAAATTCAAAAATATTGCATACGTGGCCACAAACAAAAAATATTATGTATTTTTTCGTTATACTATCAATTTTTTTCAGTAATAAACTAATAGACAAATCTTAAAACAGATGATATAAACTTCCATCGTTAAACCGCTTCTCCCTAAGGACGTTTCGCCTGACTTGTTACAACGCCTCAGTGGACTTCTTATGATAGACAATTTCACAGTAGCTGCTATTTTTAATTGCTATTTTTAACTGCCCGAGAAATTATAAATTTATTGCTCCGATTATTTCTAAAGAATTTGAGGATTCAATGGTATTTATTACAATAGTTAATACATAAACATTTATACACAATGAGTATTCCTTTTTTCATTAGCTATACGCGACGCCTTTCGAAGTTATTACATTTATTTATTTATTCCCTCAAACTTAATAACAAACAAAATATGGAAGTGATTATTCAAACCTTGAAAACACGTTCATTGTGGCTTGCAGTTCTTACATTTTTCATTCAGGTTACATTAAATTAAATGCAGCTCCTTACAAACGTTATTTAAAAAAAAACATGACGATTAAAAAGGGTGGCGGAGAGTTTATTGCCAGTTCTTCTCTTCCGTTGATCTTACGCCCTTGATTTGAAAACTGGCACTAAGTGTGAAGTTAGAAGCATTTCATATACTTTTATTGTTTTTGACGATCATAAGTGTACATTGTGTTACCTATATGATTAAATGATTTTTGAATTTGAATTTAATAGTTTGGCCGCCTGTCGTACTAACTTACATCTTTGAAAATTATGTATTAATCGGTTCTAACTAATATAAATGCATAATTTGTTTATTTGCTTAGCTGATTGCGCTAAATTCAGGAGCGACTAGTTTGAATTGATAAACTTGTCTTGTAATGTTTCCTTAAATCAATTATCGTTCGTAAAATTGTATTGTAACTCTTCTATCTTAAAAATACCTACCATACAATCATTTATTTTACTCGTATTTAGTAATGAAATAAAATTCCATATATATATTTATTATAAGTAATATTTAGATATAACCACATGTAAAGCATATAAAACGATAGAAGTAAAGGAATACAACACACGAGGTAAGCTCCTCAATCTTGCCGGAACATAATCCCATCGTTCCCATTAGTTCTGCTTAGAACTAACTAGTATAAATTCGAATTACGCGACCGCGGCGCCTTAGTATAAACACTGGTGATTTTTTACACGTTTCCAGCATTTACTGAGTAACTTTGTTATTGTGGTATATTTATTTTATGGGCGATACAACGTATAAACAGGATGTATGGTAACTACACGTGAACGTAGCATGACGGAACTTTTAACTACACTTAGCGACGTTTCAGTACGTACTAAGCTTTAATTGGTTTCAAATCGTTCTCTTATTTTCAACGTGCCATAAGGGTGATAAAGATAATCATTCAGTAGGTATTTAAGGCTAGTACTAACAAAAATGGAGGTATGGATTTTAGGATATTATTTACAAGTAAAATCGTAGAACGATTGTCAGTATATAATAAAAATAAAAAGTTGTATTCGTATAACCCAAAGACACAAGTACTATATTTAGACGTTAGTACGTATTAGTGATTATAACTAATAATACGAATCCAATGGCGCTATAACACAATAGAGTTTTGGCCACAGATTGTATATGATTGTTTCTATAAAAAAATTGTATGAGCAGCCTGTGTCTGAATCATTTGAATATTGTCTTAATACCGGTAACCTCACGATATTTGCCTTCACAGTATGCTAGTGTTAAAATGTATGTGTAAGTCTAGAATTTATGTTCTCAGGGTTGCATAGGCTAACACTGCTGGGTGTGTTGGCATACTATGCTTTTCTTTTTCTTTTTTTTATGATTGGACAATTCACACCAAAAGAACTAGTCCTATGCTAAGCTGGTGAAGCTTGTATTATGGGTACTAGGCAACGGATATACATACATACTATAGATAGATAGACATATAAATACATATTTAAACACCCAAGACCGAAGCAAAACACCAAATGCTCATAACATCGATGTTAGTCTCAGCCGGGGATCGAACCCGGGACTCATGGATTTGCAGTCAGGGGTACTAACCACTAGACCAATGAGCCGTCTTGCTTAAAACCAATTTTTAAACAAAGTGCACAGTGTAGTTCAATAACGCGAAATATATTTTTCTTATAGATCTACTAGGCCAATCAATTTTGACCATATGTATTATTCTGAAAGCATTGTTCCACCATATAAAATCTGTTCATCTCATTCCTTGATTACATCGTTTACTCTGCTGTGAATTTTTAAAACACAATTTTCTCAGTGCTCAAGTTTATGATCTGTGCTATAGGGAAT